>NC_091190.1:37540520-37565940 GCF_040958095.1 Procambarus clarkii
GAGGACGAGTACCGGGACTTCCTCCGTCGGTACGGGGGGCGTACGTTGCCGTTGCCAGACGATGCCGGCTCTGTGGCGATTTCGGACCGCAGTGGTGCCCTGACTTATGTCAGTGTCCATGGTGCGCCCCTGGAGTTCCCTGATGACCTCCTCCGGCGTTACTTCGGGGGTTTTGGTACTGTTGTCAGCGTGCGGGTGAACACGCTCTCCTCGGGGCGGTATGCTGGGAGGCGTACAAACATTCCCACGTTGGGGATGCGCCTGCGGTCGGATATACCTTCTTCTGTCCGGCTTATGGGGTACTACGTCCGGGTGTATTATGGCCGGCAGCCTCGTACCTGTTTCCGGTGTGGCCTGTTGGGGCATCAGGCTGCCGGGTGCTCTGAGGCCCCAGCTGCTCCTGTCAACTTGTTCCGCGACGAGGATTTCCCGTCGCTCCCTCTGGAGGCAGTCTCTGGTGATGTTGATGAGGTGGTGCGCGTCCCGTCTGCTGCTGCAGCTTCCCCGGCGGCGCCTGCCGTTCCTCCGGTTGTTGCCATCCCTCCTCCGGTTGTTGCCGTCCCTCCTCCGGTTGTTGCCGTCCCTCCTCCGGTTGTTGCCGTCCCTCCTCCGGTTGTTGCCGTCCCTCCTCCGTTTGTTGCCGTCCCTCCTCCGGTTGTTGCCGTCCCTCCTCCGGTTGTTGCCGTCCCTCCTCCGGTTGTTGCCGTCCCTCCTCCGGTTGTTGCCGTCCCTCCTCCGGTTGTTGCCGTCCCTCCTCCGGTTGTTGCCGTCCCTCCTCCGGTTGTTGCCGTCCCTCCTCCGGTTGTTGCCGTCCATCCTCCGGTTGTTGCCGTCCCTCCTCCGGTTGTTGCCGTCCCTCCTCCGGTTGTTGCCGTCCCTCCTCCGGTTGTTGCCGTCCCTCCTCCGGTTGTTGCCGTCCCTCCTCCGTTTGTTGCCGTCCCTCCTCCGGTTGTTGCCGTCCCTCCTCCGGTTGTTGCCGTCCCTCCTCCGGTTGTTGCCGTCCCTCCTCCGGTTGTTGCCGTCCCTCCTCCGGTTGTTGCCGTCCCTCCTCCGGTTGTTGCCGTCCCTCCTCCGGTTGTTGCCGTCCCTCCTCCGGTTGTTGCCGTCCCTCCTCCGGTTGTTGCCGTCCCTCCTCCGGTTGTTGCCGTCCCTCCTCCGGTTGTTGCCGTCCCTCCTCCGGTTGTTGCCGTCCCTCCTCCGGTTGTTGCCGTCCCTCCTCCGGTTGTTGCCGTCCCTCCTCCGGTTCTTGAGGTACCGTCGGTTGGTCTGCCTGATCCTGTCGCTGTCCCAGCTGCTCCCGTGGGCCTTCCTGGAGCTCCCTGTGTGACGTCACTGTCTTCTCCCTCGTCTTCTGATGCTGCGCCTGGCCCTGTGTCCGTGACTCGGGTCCCGGATGTGCTTGGTGCTGGGGTGGCTGCGGAGCCTCCTGCTGTGTGTGGCCCGGTTCCCCCTGTGGTAGAGGCTGCTGCCGTCCTGGCATCGGTTCCTTCGGCTCGTGGTACCCGTGTTTCTGGGTTACTTACCGGCTGTGACGATATCCGGCCGGTGCTCAAACGTTCCCGGCGTTCGTCTTCTTCCTGGGCCGACGTTGGTGACTTCAGTGACTGTGGGGCTTCAGATGTTGACAGTGTGGATACGGATGCGTCGATGTCTCCGCGGTTTGTGGTGGCGGAGGTCCATGTGCCTGCCGGTGCTGGTGCCTGTGTCTCGGACGTGCCTTCGGTTCTTTCTCCGCCGGGGGACTCTCCACAGTGGGGGGTGGTGGCTCCCGCTGCCAGGGATGGTGTGGACTCTGGTGCTGGGCGTGGCCTGGTGGTGACGTTACGGAAGGATGCGCGCCGTCCGGGTTCCCTGCTGTCGTCTGGTGGTGTGCCCGGGGCCACGGGTACCCCTGTGGTGCGGGTGCACGTTGGGGCCCTGGGGGACGTGTTGCTGGCGTCTGTGATGCCACCGGGTCACTGGTCGAAGATTGCCGAGTTACTGCTGTCTGACGGACCGGAGTGTTTTCGTGGGGGGCAAGTTCCCTTCCTGTGGGGGCGAGTGGCGACTTCTCGCCTCATGAGTACTACCATCTGGGTCCCCAGTTTGCAGGTGTTTGTTGCCCCGGTTCCAGATGTTATGGCGTCACCGGTGGATGGACGAGACCCTTGGCAATGGGTGCTCTGGGAGGCGTTCAATGTAAGATTCCCGCGGGCCAAGTTCCCGGGCAAGTTTGTGCTCTGATTTCTTGTGTGTTTGCTCTATGACGTGCTGTGTGCCCTTCTGGCTGTTTGTTTGCCCTGTTCTATTATGTGCTTCTGCCTCTCCCTTTGTGCGTAGCTTTGCCGTGTGGCATATTAGTTTCTAGTGCTTGGCGTCACTCGTTTCGCGTTTTGGCTTGGCGTTTCGCCTCTTCTGGCTTTTCTGCGATTCACCCTTCACGGGTACGCCGGGGCGCATCCGATCCCACGATCGTCGTCGCCCCTAACTCAACAACAACAACATATATACAGCTTAAACCACGTGGTCTCTCTTCCTTCCAGTCATCTGTAGATATAAACCTACAATTCCTGTATAACAGGCTATGTGTTTTGTTTACATATATGTGTGTGTGTGCGTAACTACCTAAATGTACTTACATGACGAGAGCTTCGCTCGTGGTGTCCCGTCTGGATTTATATTACAATAAATGTATAACTTGAGAATAATTTCTGTTTAGGACAAAGGTTCATTTCCCTGTTTGTCAGTAGGCTATCACTGAAACCGTAATATGCTTTCGGACCATCGCAAATACTTAGATAACTACCGAGGTGGTCTGAGAGGGAGGTTCGTGTATGCTTCCCAGTGTGTACGTGTGGGCGTACATATGTGCGGACGTACGTACGTGCGGGTATACGTATGTGCGGGCGTACATATGTGCTGGAATGCGTCTATTACGCCCGAGTGTTTATTGATGAACACTCATGGGTTTGGCGGTGCTATGAGTCCATGGGCGGCATGAGTATGTGGGCGGCATGAGTATGTGGGCGGCATGAGTATGTGGGCGGCATGAGTGTGTTGGCCAAATATGAGTGTGTGTGTATGTGTACCTCACGAGTGTCATGAGGCATAGGAGCGTGGGTGACACAGGCTCGCAGACGGCACATGTGCCTGTGCAGCATACTCATATGGGAAGCATAGACGTGAGGGCAGCATACATGAGGGCTTCATACACACGTCACACACACACCTGCTAGCGGCATACAAGTGTGTGTGAGGCACTCAGATGTAGGGGGGGGGGGAGGTGAGTGCCACTGGCCTCAGATGGCAGATGAGGAGTTATGAGGAAAGGGCAGATGTGTGGGGGGGGGGGGGTCCTGGAGTGAAGAGGCAGGTGGATGAGGATGAAAGTGTAGGTGGATGAGGGGGAAGGGGAGGGGGTGAGGGGAAACTACTGTGGACCCTCTCACCTGCTGACATTTCACACCAACCTCCACCCACTCACTCACCCCTCTCACAGTCCATTCACTCTCACTCACCCTCTCTTACAGTCCAATCACTCTCACTCACCCTCTCTCACAGTCACTCACTCTCACCCTCACAGTTCACTCACTCTCACACTCACAGTTCACTCACTCTCACTCACCCCCCAAAACCACATATTTCTAAACACCCAGTCTCATATGTACCAATATCACATGCCACACCCGTCATCTCACACATCATCGTCATTTCCCCCCCCCCCCTAGTATCTGTGGTCCTCCACACCTACATGGTCTCCCACACCTGCACCAACACACACACCTGTGTCTCCTCCCACACCTGGGTGACCCCACACTAACCTGAGACAAAGCCTTTAACAGCCGAGTGGTGAGACAGTCGGTTGACACAGGAGACACAGGGGACACAGGTGGAAACTGAGTGCCCAAATGAGCCACAGAGATATTTGAAAGAACTTGTTTAGTGTCAGAGTGGTTGACAAATGGAATGCATTAGGAGGTGATGTGGTGGAGGCTGACTCCATACACAGTTTCAAGTGTAGATATGATAGAGCCCAATAGGCTCAGGAATCTGTATACCTGTTGATTGACGGTTGAGAGGCGGGACCAAAGAGCCAGAGCTCAACCCCCGCAAACACAACTAGGTGAGTACAACTAGGTGAGTACACACACACACACACACAATGTCAGTTAGCCTAAATTCTCCAATATTCATCCATAACACTGCCTCACGGGACTGCAACCTTACCAAACAAAGCTGTCAGATATTTCTAACTGTCAACACAAATTAACAACTTCACATATCAATCATTGCAACTGTTGATAAATAGACACTAACTAACCTTGCTATGAGATATAAATACAAGTGCCAAATTTGATTCAGAAGGCAACTCCAGCGTGGCCTAGTCGGATAGAACAAGTTCCTAATCCGGATAGATCTGCGTTCGAGCCTGTCGGAACGGTTGCAAGTACAGGGCACAGATTTATCTGTGTGTCCCCTCCTGTAGGAGCATCAGTTTCGATAGATTCTCTGGATAGCCGAAGATTGATTGACCGACTCCTTGGAATGTGGGGAAGGGTTGAAGTCCGGGGGGCCACGGACGGATACCTGGATCCACTGACCTCGGGCAGGTCTTTCAATCCACCTGGATTTCAGGTGGGGAGAAGGGAGGCAATTTGGGTCGACACAAATAGCTTCCTGGACCCAAAACCCCTTGGATACACGGACACGGACACTCACACGGACACGCACACGGACACTCATGGACTCTGACACGAACCGAAGGTTGGTGTCAGATAATAAGAAGGGAGTTGATAATATAATAAGGTTGTATAATAATAATATAATATATAATAATAATAATATAATATAATATATAATAATAATAATAATATAATAATAATAATATAATAAGAATAATAATATAATAACATAATTAGGTTGGTTAGGTTGGTTGCTTAGGTTGGTTATGTTGGTTAGGTTGGTTGTTTAGGTTAGTTAGGTTGGTAATCAATCAATCTTCAGCTATCCAGAGAATTTATCGAAACTGATGCTCCTACAGGAGGGGACACACAGAGAAATCTGTGCCCTGTACTTGCAACCGTTCGGTTGGTTGGTTAGGTTAGATAGCTTACGTTGGTTAAGTTGGTTAGTTAGGTTGGTTGGTTAGTTAGATAGCTTAGGTTGGTTGATTAGGTTGGTTGGTTGGTTAGGTTCCTTGGTTAGGTTGGTTGGTTAGGTTGCTTGGTTAGTTAGGTTAGATAGCTTAGGTTGGTTGGTTAGGTTAGGTTGGTTCGTTAGGTTAGATAGCTTAGGTTGGTTAGTTAGGTTGGTTGGTTGGTTAGGTTGGTTGATTAGGTTGGTTAGGTTGGTTGGTTAGGTTGGTTGGTTAGGTTTGGTTGGTTAGGTTTGGTTGGTTAGGTTAGGTTGCTTAGGTTGGTTGCTTAGGTTAGGTTTGTTAGGTTAGGTTAGTTACATTGGTTGATTAGGTTGGTTGGTTAGGTTACTTGGTTGGTTAGGTTAGGTTGGTTCGTTAGGTTAGTTACATTGGTTGATTAGGTTGGTTGGTTAGGTTGGTTGGTTAGGTTTGGTTGGTTGGTTAGGTTGGTTAGGTTAGTTGGTTAGGTTAGGTTGGTTAGGTTAGGTTGGTTACATTGGTTGATTAGGTTGGTTGATTAAGTTGGTTGGTTAGGTTAGGTTGGTTGGTTGGTTAGGTTTGGTTGGTTAGGTTAGGTTGGTTGATTAGGTTGGTTGGTTGGTTGGGTTGGTTGGTTGGTTGGGTTGGTTGGTTGTGTTGGTTGGTTAGGTTGGTTGATTAGGTTGGTTGATTAGGTTGGTTGATTAGGTTGGTTGATTAGGTTGGTTGATTAAGTTGGTTGGTTAGGTAAGGTTGGTTGGGTTGGTTGGTTAGGTTACTTGGTTGGTTAGGTTGGTTGGTTAGGTTACTTGGTTGGTTAGGTTGGTTGGTTAGGTTAGGTTAGGTTGGTTGGTTAGGTTAGGTTGGTTAGGTTGGTTGGTTAGGTTGGTTACATTGGTTGATTATGTTGGTTGGTTAGGTTGGTTGGTTAGGTTATCTTAGTTAGGTTGGTTGGTTAGGTTGGTTGGTTAAGTTGGTTGATTAGGTTGGTTGATTAGGGGTGGTTGATTAGATTGGTTGGTTGGTTAGGTTGGTTGGTTAAGTTAGATAGCTTAGGTAGGTTGGTTAGGTTGGTTGGATTGGTTGGTTGAATTGGTTGGTTAGGTTAGGTTGGTTGATTAGGGGTTGTTGATTAGGTGGGTTGGTTAGGTTGGTTAGGTTAGGTTGGTTGATTAGGGGTGGTTGATTAGATTGGTTGGTTGGTTAGGTTGGTTGGGTTGGTTGGATTGGTTGGATTGGTTGGTTAGGTTAGGTTGGTTAGGTTGGTTGATTAGGGGTGGTTGATTAGGTGGGTTGGTTAGGTTAGGTTGGTTAGGTTAGGTTGGTTAGGTTGGTTGATTAGGGGTGGTTGATTAGATTGGTTGGTTGGTTAAGTTAGATAGCTTAGGTTGGTTGGTTAGGTTGGTTGGTTGGGTTGGTTGGTTAGCCTGGTTGGTTGGTTAGATTAGGTTGCCTAGGTTGGTTGGTTGATTAGATTGGTTAGTTAGGTGGTTGGTTAGGTTAGGTTGGTTAGGTTGGTTGGTTAAGTTAGATAGCTTAGGTTCGTTGGTTAGGTTGGTTGGTTTAGTTGGTTGGTTAAGTTAGATAGCTTTGGTTGGTTGGTTAGGTTGGTTGGTTTGGTTAGGTTGGTTGTTTGGGTTGGTTGGTTGGGTGGTTGGATAGATTAGGTTGCCTAGGTTGGTTGGTTGGTTAGGTTGGTTAGGTGGGTTGGTTAGGTTGGGTTGGTTAGGTTAGGTTGGTTGGGTTGGTTAGGTTGGTTGGTTAGGTAGGTTACTTAGGTTGGTTGGTTGGTTGGTTGGTTAGGTTAGGTTTAAACAAGCTGTTTAAATCATAGCATAAGTAAGAACTCTGGTTAGTGTTTGTAGGTAATAGTTGTGTGTGTGTACACACACATACAACTCTTTGAAAATGTAATAAGTTATTAATGGAGCCCTGTTGCTTATGCATCGTTAAACGCCTAGAAAGAGATGTTGTTGTCTTGCCTATATACTGGGTTTTTTGGAGCTTACAGTCCCCAAGAGGGCATTTGAAGGCATAGACGACGTTAGTCTCTTTTAAAGCGTTCTGTTTTGTGTCTGGAGAGTTTCTCATGAGTAGGCTGGCCGTTTTTCTGGTTTTATAGTAAATCGTCAGTTGTATCCTCTGATTTTTGTCTGTAGGGATAACGTTTCTATTAACAATATCTTTCAGGACCCTTTCCTCCGTTTTATGAGCTGTGGAAAAGAAGTTCCTGTAAAATAGTCTAATAGGGGGTATAGGTGTTGTGTTAGTTGTCTCTTCAGAGGTTGCATGGCTTTTCACTTTCCTTCTTATGATGTCTTCGATGAAACCATTGGAGAAGCCGTTATTGACTAGGACCTGCCTTACCCTACAGAGTTCTTCGTCGACTTGCTTCCATTCTGAGCTGTGGCTGAGAGCACGGACGACATATGCGTTAACAACACTCCTCTTGTACCTGTCAGGGCAGTCGCTGTTGGCATTTAGGCACATTCCTATGTTTGTTTCCTTAGTGTAGACTGCAGTGTGGAAACCTCCGCCCTTTTCCATGACTGTTACATCTAGAAAAGGCAGCTTCCCATCCTTTTCCATCTCGTAAGTGAAACGCAGCACGGAACTCTGCTCAAATGCCTCCTTCAGCTCCTGCAGATGTCTGACATCAGGTACCTGTGTAAAAATGTCGTCAACATACCTGCAGTATATGGCCGGTTTCAAGTTCATGTCGACTAAGACTTTTTGCTCGATGGTACCCATGTAGAAGTTTGCAAACAGGACACCTAGGGGAGAACCCATGGCGACCCCATCTACTTGCTTATACATGTGCCCATCCGGGCTCAAGAAGGGTGCCTCTTTAGTACAAGCTTGGAGTAGTTTCCTCAGAATATTTTCTGGCATGTCAAGAGGAGTACAGGCTGGATCACGATACACTCTGTCGGCTATCATTCCGATTGTCTCGTCCACAGGTACGTTGGTAAACAGCGATTCTACGTCCAACGAGGCTCTTATCCCTGTGGCCCGTGTGCCCCGCAGTAAGTCAACAAATTCCTTTGGAGACTTCAGGCTGAAGGCGCAAGGAACATAAGGAGTCAGCAGGCCATTGAGTCGCTTCGCCAGTCTGTACGTGGGTGTGGGTATCTGGCTAATGATTGGCTGAAGTGGGTTTCCAGGCTTGTGCGTCTTGACATTTCCATACGCATATCCAGGTTTATATTCCCCAATGATCTTTGGCAGGTGGAGTCCGGATTTCTTGGCGTTCACAGTTTCGATCAGTTTGTTGACCTTTGCTTTTAATTCGGCTGTAGTGTCCTTCGTTACCCTTTGGAACTTAGTTTGGTCAGAGAGTATGATGTTCATTTTCGCCAGATATTCGTCTTTTTTAAGAATGACATATATTGGCGACTTGTCACCTCTCCTGACAACTATCTCCTTGTTCTCACGAAGGCTTTTAGCTGCCGCTTTAAGCTCGGGGGACAGTATGGTGCTTCTGTAGTTGCCTCGATTCTTTCCTCCTTCTGCAATAAGTTCTGCTTGTAAGGTATCTTTGGTAGTGACCTTCTTTTGTGTCTCGAGGTCGAATATGTCGTCCAACAGGATTTCCAACTCTACTTTCCGGGCCATCTCACTCGGTCTGGACATAACATGACAGTTTATGCCCAGATTTAGGAGAGTGACTTGGTCCTCAGTGAGGTTAATTCCTGCAACGTTCAGGAAGCCATCTCTTGGTCGTGGAATTGCCATAGGTCCTCCATATAATGTTGTTAGTTTCTTGATAATCCTTGTTTCAGTGCTGAGGTGATGTTGGTCTGTGAGGATGTCGAGGTGTTGTTCAATTATTAATCTTACTTTTTCGGTCATATTTAATAATATATATATATATATATATATATATATATATATATATATATATATATATATATATATATATATATTAATATTATATATATGTGTGTGTGTGTGTGTGTGACACTTATGCCAACAGGTGTGTGCACAGTTCCAGTGTTGTACTAGAGTGATAGAGTGACCGGAGTCCCTGAATGGATAAGTATTTTTATATATTCTGAATAACATTCAGAATGACCTAGAGTTGTAAGGAGTGAATTATGCCATATAATATATCGTGTTTATTTATCTTACAAATATAACCTATATGTGTATATTTTATATGTCTATAACCTATATGTGTTCATGTCTCTATATGTCTCTTATATCTTTCTACTCAGCCGTTTCCCTACTCCTTGAATTTCCCTTGACAAGTAAAATAGCCTCATCCCCTAGACAGTACAGTAAAAAGGATATTAAGAGCAGAGTTGTAGTTTAGGAACAAGGTTAACTTAGGATTACATAATAAAGCATTAATTAAAGCATTAATTAATAAGTAGTTTATAAAAGGCTGTGGCAGAGTAAATTAAGGTATCAGGCAATCGCAGTCAAATATATGTGGAGAGCTTAGTAGTGGATAAAGGCCTTGACACCAGATAAAAGGTCTTGACACTCCCTATGCAGCTGTATTGCAGCTTGCTAATATGTGCCGGTAACACTGTACTGTAGATGGTAGAGTGATGCTGGTGGTGTACTCTGGGAGTACATCTGGCATTACCACAGGCCGCTGTGCACTACACACAAGCTTAAATACAGCTACATAAGTAGCTTTGGAATATAAAGGAACATTAAGAAATTTTCATAACACTTCACCACAAACTGTAAACCAGGTTTAGACACGTGTGGCTCCTTCTCTCGAGTCTTCACCCCGTGAGTCACTATGAACCCCTTGTGAACGTTGACATATTCGACAAGTGCAGGCGAAGAGTCACAATAACGTGGCTGAAGTATGTTGACCACACCACACACTAGAAGGTGAAGGGGCGACCATGTTTCCGTCCAAAATCGACTTGATTTTTCGGTACAATTGACTTGAGAATGGTCCAGGACGGACCGAAACGTGGTCGTCCCTTCACCTTCTAGTGTGTGGTCTTGTCAACATATTTGACAAGGCTGTTGAGTATATAGATACACAAAGCATCCCAATAATGACTGCGAGCAATTACTCCCAGATAATGCAGACAAGACCAGTTGAATGATCTTAATGAACTTAATGCTAACTTAAGTAATTAACAAGCTTAAGGAATTTACCAAGAAAAGTCAACATTTATGCTGGAGCCATAGTTACAACTTGCTAAACAATGTAACTATTTATTTAATAAAAAACAAAGCCACTAGCACAGCTAAAACTGCTTCAAATAACAAAATAGCAATAACTGAAAAACTAAGGTAATTTGAAAGTTCCACTAATTTTGCTTGAAAGAATTGGTGCCATTTTGAACTTTCCATAACTGGTATTTTTGCCACATTCGATGACGGCTGATTCTTCAAACTTTCTCACAAATATTGTCTTCATTATCTCTCCCGTTACTGAATATTGGTGTTGCATGTGGCAGTTACCAACCAATTTGCCTCTCTCATCCACGCAAATATTGGTGTTGCATGTGGCAGTTACCAACCAATTTGCCTCTCTCATCCACGCAAATATTGGTGTTGCATGTGGCAGTTACCAACCAATTTGCCTCTCTCATCCACGCAAATATTGGTGTTGCATGTGGCATTTACCAACCAATTGTCCTCTCTCATCCACGCAAATAAAACATTCACAATTCTTGCAAGGATAATATATTCACCTAGTTGTGCTTGTGGGGGATGAACTCGGCTTTTTCCGCCCGCCTCTCAACTCTCAATCAACTGTTATTAACTACTATTTTGTCCCCCCCACACCACACACACCCCAGAAAGCAGCCCGTGGCAGCTGACTAACTCCATGGTACCTATTTACTGCTAAGTAACAGGGGCATTAGGATGAAAGAAACTCTGCCCATTGTTTCTCGCCGGCGCCCGGAATCGAACTCGGGACCACAGGATCACGCGTTCAGTGTGCTGTCCGCTCAGCCAGAGGCCTCCCCCCAGTCACTATATGTGAATATAGTCACACCCTGTGGGGTAAGGACGGAGAATTCTGGATAAATAAAGAGCTCACAATACACACACAAATCACAATAGCGTGATGCATTAAATGAACAAATCCACAAAGGCCGTGATGAGGGTTCGAACTTACGCCCGGGATGATCCCAGACGCTGCCTTAGTCGACTACGCCACGACATGGTAAAAGAATTACAACCGGGCGACCACAGTCTTGACACGGATCCTGCAGCCTCTCCGAGAGGTCACACTGTTGCTCTTCTCGACAACAAAGTTGATATTTAATTTTGTTAGAAAATTGAACAGTTTTGAAAGAGTGTTTAAGGAAGACAATGAATGTTTAAACCCAGAACTGGTTTGTGGCGCTTGGTTATAACAAATACTTTTTGACTATCACATATCAATGTCCATCACTCATCTACAATATTGTAATTTAATCCCAAATTTAATCCCAAATTTCTTAACCATTTCCTCGTCATAAACGTTAGAGTACACACTCGCAAGGCCCTGAGAACATAGCAGAAAACATTTAATATTTTGCCTTGATGCGATGATTACAACAATAATGGACATACCAACATTATTGGTGTTCCTTTAGACCCTGAACTACAAGGTTCTACCCGCTCTATAAATCTTGTATATCAAAAAAAGGTAACCTTCATTTACTTAGGCTAAAGTTATTTTTCAAACAGCTTTTTCCGCGCATCTTGTGAATGCATTAGTATTTTATGCGTCGTGATCATGTCCACTCCTGGGAAAATATATACTAATTACATCTAAAATTTACAATAAGTTGTATACAAATCGAAAAACTATTGACCAATATGAATGTTAAATCAGTCAGTCAGGTGCAGTCACAGTGAGAGGTTGTGTTAGCTGGAGCTCCGATTCTAGTAACATTATTATTGCAATAATGGAAGGATTAGTGAAGGATTTGGTGAGTCTGGTTGGAGCTCTGAGAGCAGAGATGGATTCCCTGCGGGAGGAGGTACGACGGCTGAGACTTAGGGAGGAAACGAAGGAGGAGGCCAGTGTTGACGGGACCTCATTAAGAAGGACTGACGAGACCAGTAATAAGGAGACCTCGTCTTGGCAAGTTGTGAAAGACAGGGGTCTTTAGAAGACCTTGGCAAAACCGACAACTAATAGCCTACACCTAAGGACTTTTAACGCATTTGACGTATTAGAGGACGAGTGCTGTGTTGAACCTGTTGTTCAACGAGGTAGCAAAGACAAAGTAACGAGGAGCATTGAAGCGCAGGTCCCTCAAACTGCTCAAAAGGAAAAGGGAGAATCGAAGCTAATTTTGGTTGTGGGAGATTCCCAGGTGAGGTATTTAGACAGAACGTTTTGTGCCAGAGATAGGGAGAACAGATTAAGGATTTGCTATCCGGGAGCTGGAATTGGTGATATTGTTGGAAACATGAATGATATTATGACGGCAAATGGAAACAAACCCATTATTTGTATTAGTGCAGGGGGTAATGATGTTGGACGAGTTAGGAGTGAGGAACTAATACAGAGATTCAGGACAGCCATTGAATTAGTTAGGAGCAAGGGAGGAATCCCGATCATATGTGGCATTCTTCCAAGAAAGGGAGTAGGAAATGAATGGATGTCGAGGGCACTTGGTGTCAATTGCCGCCTGGAAAGATATTGCAAATCAAATGCAATATCTTTCATAGACAACTGGGAACACTTCTATGGAAGAAATGAAATGTATGCTCGTGATGGGGTGCATCTATCCAGGGCTGGGGTTGTTGCTGTTGCGAACTCGTTGGAAGAAGTGGTTAGAGGTGTTTGTTTGGGTTTAAACTGTTAGTAGATAGAGGTATGGAAATTGATTTGGAGGAAGGAGATAATAAAAGTATGTGTTTGTGGGAGAAAGGAATTGGCAAAATGATCAGGGAAAGAGAAGGGCCTCAAAATAACAATTCACTTAGGGTATATTACACTAACAGTAGAAGTCTAAGAAATAAAATTAATGAAATAAATGCTCTTGTCTGCACAGAAAAAATAGATATTATTGCACTTACCGAAACGTGGATGAACGTAGAAAATAGAGAACTATTAGCTGAATATCAAATAAATGGATTAAAACTATTTCACACAGATAGATATATTAGACGAGGAGGGGGAGTAGCCATATATGTTAGGGACAATTTGAAATGTAGTCTCAAAGAGGGAATCAAAACTGAGCCACACACAGAAACTATTTGGATAGAATTATACGAAAAAGCAAATAATATTATAATAGGAGTTATATATAGGCCACCAAATTTAGACAGAATGGAAGCAAAGCATCTATGGAATGAAATATCTAGGGCATCTAGATCTAACAGTATTTATGTCATGGGTGACTAATTTTAGTGGAATAAACTGGGTGAACAAAACAGGGAATAGTGAAGCAGAAGATTTTCTAGAATTAATTGACGATTGCTTTCTTACGCAACACATTAAGGAACCAACACGGGAAAATAATATTTTAGATTTAGTGTTAACTAACAGGGAAACACAAATTAATGACATCGAAATAGGGAGTGATCTAGGGAACAGTGATCACAAAGAAATCAGATTTAGCATAGAATGGAATAGACCTGTAGGATAAAATTCTGTTAAAGTGCCAGATTTTCGAAAAGCTGATTTTAATAACCTAAGAATTTTTTTGGGTCAAATTGATTGGAAAGTCTTGGGTATGGGGTGTGGGCAGGTCTTGGAGCGAGACATGAACCCAGCGATAGGTGACGTAAATAGGGATTTCGATGTGGATTCAATATATAACTTATTTAAGAATATTCTAAACAAAGCACAGGAACGTAGTATACCATATAAATTGAATAGATCGAATACCAATGACCCAAAGTGGATAAAGAATTTGAAGAACCTTATAGGTAAAAAGAGAGCTTGGTACAAAAGGATTAAAAATGGGGAGGTCACTTTAGAACAAGAATTCGTACAACTGGTTAGAAATGTTAAAAAAGAGATAAGGAAAGCAAAAAGAAACTATGAAGTTCGCATAGCAGGGCAAGCAAAGACAAATCCTAAAGGGTTTTTTTCAGTTATATCGTACCAAGACTAGGGAAAGGATAGGTCCATTAAAAACTGAGACAGGTCAAATAACAGATAGTGATGAAGAGATGAGTAGTATTTTTAATAAATATTTTGTATCTGTATTTACTAAAGAGGAACTTAACAATATGCCTTCAGCCGAACAAGTCTATGTGGGTGGGGACGAGGACAGGTTGACGAGTTTAGCAGTTACCAGGGAGGATGTTCTTAAACAAATAGTAAAACTCAAACCAAACAAATCCCCAGGGCCGGATGAAGTGTTTGCCAGGGTGCTTAAAGAATGCAAAGAGGAGCTCAATTATTAATTTATGAAAAACATAAATTAATAATTGAGTCGCAACATGGTTTTATAAATGGCCGTTCATGTTTAACAAATTTGTTATCCTTTTATTCCAGCATAGTTGAGGCAGTTGATAGTGGTAAGGATTGTGATGTTGTATACCTTGACTTTAGCAAAGCTTTTGATACAGTGCCACATGAAAGACTGATTAAAAAGATAGTCTCTCATGGTATTGGGGGTGCTATATTAAGCTGGATTAGGGCATGGCTATACCAAAGGAAGCAGAGAGTTAGTATAAATGGAGTCAAGTCAGAGTGGGAAAATGTTGTAAGTGGGGTGCCTCAAGGCTCTGTCCTCGGACCTCTGTTGTTTATAATATATATAAATGATTTAGATTCAGGTTTGAGTAGCAACATTTGCAAATTTGCCGATGATACGAAAATCGGTAAGGAAATTAATTCGGAGGAGGACTCACTAGCACTTCAAGTTGATCTAGATAGGGTTTTGAAATGGTCAAAGGATTGGCAGATGCAGTTTAATGCTGATAAATGTAAAGTTCTGAGGTTAGGTAATGATGATAGGGTTACAAGATCCGAGCTGGATGGTGCTGAGATTGCGAAGTCGAATTGCGAAAGGGATCAGGGAGTTATGATTAGTAAGAATTTAAAACAAAAGGATCAATGCATAAATGTTCGTAATAAGGCAAATCGGACACTTGGATTTATTAATCGCAGTGTTAGTAACAAGACACCTGGTGTGGTTCTCAAGCTATATCTTGCTCTAGTTAGGCCCCATTTAGATAATGCAGTTCAGTTTTGGTCGCCATATTATAGAATGGATATAAATTCACTTGAACGTGTCCAGCGTAGGATGACTAAGTCAATTCCCCAAATTAGAAATCTTTCATATGAAGAAAGATTAACAAAGCTTAAGTTGCATTCACTGGAAAGGCGAAGAGTAAGGGGTGACATGATAGAGGTTTACAAGTGGATGAATGGACATAAAAAAGGGGATATTAATAGGGTATTAAAAGTATCAACACAAGACAGAACACGAAACAATGGGTATAAATTGGATAAGTTTAGATTTAGGAAGGACTTGGGTAAATACTGGTTCAGTAACAGGGTTGTTGATTTGTGGAACCAATTGCCGCGTAACATTGTTGAGGTGGGGTCCCTCGATTGTTTCAAGCGCGGGTTGGACAAGTATATGAGTGGGATTGGGTGGTTATAAATAGGAGCTGCCTCGTATGGGCCAACAGGCCTTCTGCAGTTGCCTTTGTTCTTATGTTCTTAATTAACTCCATTGCTTACATTATCCAGAAAACTTATAATACCTCCGATACCTGTAAACCTGATATTAATTTATTGTGTACACTTATTACTGTGGTCGGTCAAGACGAGAACATCTACGTTGTCTCTAGGCAACTGCCTTGGTATTTACATGGCCAATACTCTACAATATTCAGCTACTGCCTTAATAGTAACGATGCGAGTAATCTTCCTCCCTCCCACCAGACCCGTCACTGACATAATACCCTCCCACCAGACCCGTCACTGGCATAATACCCTCCCACCAGACCCGTCACTGACATAATACCCTCCCACCAGACCCGTCACTGACATAATACCCTCCCACCAGACCCGTCACTGACATAATACCCTCCACCAGACCCGTCACTGACATAATACCCTCCCACCAGACCCGTCACTGGCATAATACCCTCCCACCAGACCCGTCACTGGCATAATACCCTCCACCAGACCCTCCCACCAGACCCGTCACTGACATAAAACCCTCCCACCAGACCCGTCACTGGCATAATACCCTCCACCAGACCGGTCACTGACATAATACCCTCCACCAGACCCGTCACTAGCATAATACCCTCCCACCAGACCCTCCCACCAGACCCGTCACTAACATAATACCCTCCACCAGACCCGTCACTGACATAATACCCTCCACCAGACCCGTCACTGGCATAATACCCTCCCACCAGACACGTCACTGACATAATCCCCTCCCACCAGACCCGTCACTGGCATAATACCCTCCACCAGACCCGTCACTAACATAATACCCTCCACCAGACCCGTCACTGACATAATACCCTCCACCAGACCCGTCACTGACATAATACCCTCCACCAGACCCGTCACTGACATAATACCCTCCACCAGACCCGTCACTGACATAATACCCTCCACCAGACCCGTCACTGACATAATACCCTCCACCAGACCCGTCACTGGCATAATATCCTCCACCAGACCCGTCACTGGCATAATACCCTCCACCAGACCCGTCACTGGCATAATACCCTCCACCAGACCCGTCACTGGCATAACACCCTCCACCAGACCCGTCACTGACATAATACCCTCCCACCAGACCCGTCACTGACATAATACCCTCCACCAGACCCGTCACTGACATAATACCCTCCATCAGACCCGTCACTGACATAATACCCTCCACCAGACCCGTCACTGGCATAATACCCTCCACCAGACCCGTCACTGGCATAATACCCTCCACCAGACCCGTCACTGGCATAATACCCTCCACCAGACCCGTCACTGGCATAACACCCTCCACCAGACCCGTCACTGACATAATACCCTCCACCAGACCCGTCACTGACATAATACCCTCCACCAGACCCGTCACTGAAATAATACCCTCCATCAGACCCGTCACTGACATAATACCCTCCACCAGACCCGTCACTGACATAATACCCTCCACCAGACCAGTCACTGACATAATACCCTCCCACCAGACCCGTCACTGACATAATACCCTCCACCAGACCCGTCACTGACATAATACCCTCCACCAGACCCGTCACTGACATAATACCCTCCACCAGACCGGTCACTGACATAATACCCTCCCACCAGACCCGTCACTGACATAATACCCTCCACCAGACCCGTCACTGGTATAATACCCTCCCACCAGACCCTCCCACCAGACCCGTCACTGGCATAATACCCTCCCACCAGACCCGTCACTGACATAATACCCTCCCACCAGACCCGTCACTGGCATAATACCCTCCACCAGACCCGTCACTGACATAATACCCTCCCACCAGACCCATCACTGGCATAATACCCTCCACCAGACCCGTCACTGACATAATACCCTCCCACCAGACCCGTCACTGGCATAATACCCTCCACCAGACCCGTCACTGACATAATACCCTCCACCAGACCCGTCACTGACATAATACCCTCCACCAGACCCGTCACTGGCATAATACCCTCCCACCAGACCCGTCACTGGCATAATACCCTCCACCAGACCCGTCACTGACATAATACCCTCCACCAGACCCGTCACTGGCATAATACCCTCCACCAGACCCGTCACTGACATAATACCCTCCACCAGACCCGTCACTGACATAATACCCTCCACCAGACCCGTCACTGACATAATACCGTCCACCAGACCCGTCACTGACATAATACCCTCCACCAGACCCGTCACTGACATAATACCCTCCCACCAGACCCGTCACTGACATAATACCCTCCACCAGACCCGTCACTGACATAATACCCTCCACCAGACCCGTCACTGACATAATACCATCCACCAGACCCGTCACTGACATAATACCCTCCCACCAGACCCGTCACTGGCATAATACCCTCCACCAGACCCGTCACTGGCATAATACCCTCCACCAGACCAGTCACTGACATAATACCCTCCCACCAGACCCGTCACTGACATAATACCCTCCACCAGACCCGTCACTGGCATAATACCCTCCACCAGACCCGTCACTGACATAATACCCTCCACCAGACCCGTCACTGACATAATACCCTCCACCAGACCCGTCACTGATATAATACCCTCCCACCAGACCCGTCACTGACATAATACCCTCCACCAGACCCGTCACTGACGTAATACCCTCCACCAGACCCGTCACTGACATAATACCCTCCACCAGACCCGTCACTGACATAATTCCCTCCACCAGACCCGTGACCCGTCACTGACATAATACCCTCCACCATACCCGTCACTGGCATAATACCCTCCACCAGACCCGTCACTGACATAATACCCTCCACCAGACCCGTCACTGACATAATACCCTCCACCAGACCCGTCACTGACATAATACCCTCCCACCAGACCCGTCACTGACATAATACCCTCCACCAGACCCGTCACTGACATAATACCCTCCCACCAGACCCGTCACTGACATAATACCCTCCCACCTGACCCGTCACTGACATAATACCCTCCCACCAGACCCGTCACTGACATAATACCCTCCCACCAGACCCGTCACTGACATAATACCCTCCCACCAGACCCGTCACTGATATAATACCCTTCACCAGACCCGTCACTGACATAATACCCTCTACCAGACCCGTCACTGACATAATACCCTCCACCAGACCCGTCACTGACATAATACCCCTCCCACCAGACCCGTCACTGACATAATACCCTCCACCAGACCCGTCACTGACATAATACCCTCCACCAGACCCGTCACTGGAATAATACCCTCCCACCAGACCCTCCGGCCCACCAGACCCGTCACTGGCATAATACCCTCCACCAGACCCGTCACTGACATAATACCCTCCCACCAGACCCGTCACTGGCATAATACTTTCCACCAGACCCGTCACTGACATAATACCCTCCACCAGACCCGTCACTGACATAATACCCTCCACCAGACCCTCCCTCCAGACCCGTCACTGGCATAATACCCTCCACCAGACCCGTCACTGACATAATACCCTCCACCAGACCCGTCACTGACATAATACCCTCCACCAGACCCGTCACTGACATAATACCCTCCACCAGACCCGTCACTGACATAATACCCTCCACCAGACCCGTCACTGACATAATACCCTCCACCAGACCCGTCACTGGTATAATACCCTCCCACCAGACCCGTCACTGACATAATACCCTCCACCAGACCCGTCACTGACATAATACACTCCACCACACCCGTCACTGACATAATACCCTCCACCAGACCCGTCACTGACATAATACCCTCCCACCAGACCCGTCACTGGCATAATACCAGACCCGTCACTGGTATAATACCCTCCACCAGACCCGTCACTGACATAATACCCTCCACCAGACCCGTCACTGACATAATACCCTCCACCAGACCCGTCACTGACATAATACCCTCCACCAGACCCGTCACTGGTATAATACCCTCCCACCAGACCCGTCACTGACATAATACCCTCCCCCAGACCCGTCACTGACATAATACCCTCCCACCAGACCCGTCACTGGCATAATACCCTCCACCAGACCCGTCACTGACATAATACGCTCCACCAGACCCGTCACTGGCATAATACCCTCCACCAGACCCGTCACTGACATAATACCCTCCACCAGACCCGTCACTGACATAATACCCTCCACCTGACCCGTCACTGACATAATACCCTCCACCAGACCCGTCACTGACATAATACCCTCCACCAGACCCGTCACTGACATAATACCCTCCACCAGACCCGTCACTGACATAATACCCTCCACCAGACCCGTCACTGACATAATACCCTCCACCAGACCCTTCACTAACATAATACCCTCCACCAGACCCGTCACTGACATAATACCCTCCACCAGACCCGTCCCTGGCATAATACCCTCCACCAGACCCGTCACTGACATAATACCCTCCACCAGACCCGTCACTGACATAATACCCTCCACCAGACCCGTCACTGACATAATACCCTCCACCAGACCCGTCACTGACATAATACCCTCCCACCAGACCCGTCACTGACATAATACCCTCCCACCAGACCCGTCACTGACATAATACCCTCCACCAGACCCGTCACTGACATAATACCCTCCCACCAGACCCGTCACTGACATAATACCCTCCACCAGACCCGTCACTGGTATAATACCCTCCCACCAGACCCTCCCACCAGACCCGTCACTGGCATAATACCCTCCCACCAGACCCGTCACTGACATAATACCCTCCACCAGACCCGTCACTGACATAATACCCTCCACCAGACCCGTCACTGACATAATACCCTCCACCAGACCCGTCACTGACATAATACCCTCCACCTGACCCGTCACTGACATAATACCCTCCACCAGACCCGTCACTGACATAATACCCTCCACCAGACCCGTCACTGACATAATACCCTCCACCAGACCCGTCACTGACATAATACCCTCCACCAGACCCGTCACTGACATAATACCCTCCACCAGACCCTTCACTAACATAATACCCTCCACCAGACCCGTCACTGACATAATACCCTCCACCAGACCCGTCCCTGGCATAATACCCTCCACCAGACCCGTCACTGACATAATACCCTCCACCAGACCCGTCACTGACATAATACCCTCCACCAGACCCGTCACTGACATAATACCCTCCACCAGACCCGTCACTGACATAATACCCTCCCACCAGACCCGTCACTGACATAATACCCTCCCACCAGACCCGTCACTGACATAATACCCTCCACCAGACCCGTCACTGACATAATACCCTCCCACCAGACCCGTCACTGACATAATACCCTCCACCAGACCCGTCACTGGTATAATACCCTCCCACCAGACCCGTCATTGACATAATACCCTCCCACCAGACCCGTCACTGGCATAATACCCTCCACCAGACCCGTCACTGACATAATACCCTCCACCAGACCCGTCACTGACATAATACCCTCCCACCAGACCCGTCACTGGCATAATACCCTCCCACCAGACCCGTCACTGGCATAATACCCTCCACCAGACCCGTCACTGATATAATACCCTCCACCAGACCCGTCACTGACATAATACCCTCCACCAGACCAGTCACTGACATAATAACGTCCACCAGACCCGTCACTGACATAATACCCTCCACCAGACCCGTCACTGACATAATACCTTCCCACCAGACCCGTCACTGACATAATACCCTCCACCAGACCCGTCACTGACATAATACCCTCCACCAGACCCGTCACTGACATAATACCATCCACCAGACCCGTCACTGACATAATACCCTCCCACCAGACCCGTCACTGGCATAATACCCTCCACCAGACCCGTCACTGGCACAATACCCTCCACCAGACCAGTCACTGACATAATACCCTCCCACCAGACCCGTCACTGACATAATACCCTCCACCAGACCCGTCACTGGCATAATACCCTCCACCAGACCCGTCACTGACATAATACCCTCCACCAGACCCGTCACTGACATAATACCCTCCACCAGACCCGGCACTGACATAATACCCTCCCACCAGACCCGTCACTGACATAATACCCTCCACCAGACCCGTCACTGACATAATACCCTCCACCAGACCCGTCACTGACATAATACCCTCCACCAGACCCGTCACTGACATAATTCCCTCCACCAGACCCGTGACCCGTCACTGACATTAATACCCTCCACCATACCCGTCACTGGCATAATACCCTCCACCAGACCCGTCACTGACATAATACCCTCCACCAGACCCGTCACTGACATAATACCCTCCACCAGACCCGTCACTGACATAATACCCTCCCACCAGACCCGTCACTGACATAATACCCTCCACCAGACCCGTCACTGACATAATACCCTCCCACCAGACCCGTCACTGACATAATACCCTCCCACCTGACCCGTCACTGACATAATACCCTCCCACCAGACCCGTCACTGATATAATACCCTCCCACCAGACCCGTCACTGACATAATACCCTCCCACCAGACCCGTCACTGACATAATACCCTCCACCAGACCCGTCACTGACATAATACCCTCCACCAGACCCGTCACTGACATAATACCCTCCACCAGACCCGTCACTGACATAATACCCTCCCACCAGACCCGTCACAGACATAATACCCTCCACCAGACCCGTCACTGACATAATACCCTCCACCAGACCCGTCACTGGAATAATACCCTCCCACCAGACCCTCCCACCAGACCCGTCACTGGCATAATACCCTCCACCAGACCCGTCACTGACATAATACCCTCCCACCAGACCCGTCACTGGCATAATACCCTCCACCAGACCCGTCACTGACATAATACCCTCCACCAGACCCGTCACTGACATAATACCCTCCAATAGACCCTCCCTCCAGACCCGTCACTGGCATAATACCCTCCACCAGACCCGTCACTGACATAATACCCTCCACCAGACCCGTCACTGACATAATACCCTCCACCAGACCCGTCACTGACATAATACCCTCCACCAGACCCGTCACTGACATAATACCCTCCACCAGACCCGTCACTGACATAATACCCTCCACCAGACCCGTCACTGGTATAATACCCTCCCACCAGACCCGTCACTGACATAATACCCTCCACCAGACCCGTCACTGACATAATACCCTCCACCACACCCGTCACTGACATAATACCCTCCACCAGACCCGTCACTGACATAATACCCTCCCACCAGACCCGTCACTGGCATAATACCAGACCCGTCACTGGTATAATACCCTCCACCAGACCCGTCACTGACATAATACCCTCCACCAGACCCGTCACTGACATAATACCCTCCACCAGACCCGTCACTGACATAATACCCTCCACCAGACCCATCACTGGTATAATACCCTCCCACCAGACCCGTCACTGACATAATACCCTCCCCCAGACCCGTCACTGACATAATACCCTCCCACCAGACCCGTCACTGGCATAATACCCTCCACCAGACCCGTCACTGACATAATACGCTCCACCAGACCCGTCACTGGCATAATACCCTCCACCAGACCCGTCACTGACATAATACCCTCCACCAGACCCGTCACTGACATAATACCCTCCACCTGACCCGTCACTGACATAATACCCTCCACCAGACCCGTCACTGACATAATACCCTCCACCAGACCCGTCACTGACATAATACCCTCCACCAGACCCGTCACTGACATAATACCCTCCACCAGACCCGTCACTGACATAATTACCCTCCACCAGACCCGTCACTAACATAATACCCTCCACCAGACCCGTCACTGACATAATACCCTCCACCAGACCCGTCCCTGGCATAATACCCTCCACCAGACCCGTCACTGACATAATACCCTCCACCAGACCCGTCACTGACATAATACCCTCCACCAGACCCGTCACTGACATAATACCCTCCACCAGACCCGTCACTGACATAATACCCTCCCACCAGACCCGTCACTGACATAATACCCTCCCACCAGACCCGTCACTGACATAATACCCTCCACCAGACCCGTCACTGACATAATACCCTCCCACCAGACCCGTCACTGACATAATACCCTCCACCAGACCCGTCACTGGTATAATACCCTCCCACCAGACCCTCCCACCAGACCCGTCACTGGCATAATACCCTCCCACCAGACCCGCCACTGGCATAATACCCGCCCACCAGACCCGTCATTGACATAATACCCTCCCACCAGACCCGTCACTGGCATAATACCCTCCACCAGACCCGTCACTGACATAATACCCTCCACCAGACCCGTCACTGACATAATACCCTCCCACCAGACCCGTCACTGGCATAATACCCTCCAACCAGACCCGTCACTGGCATAATACCCTCCACCAGACCCGTCACTGACATAATACCCTCCACCAGACCCGTCACTGACATAATACCATCCACCAGACCCGTCACTGACATAATACCCTCCCACCAGACCCGTCACTGGCATAATACCCTCCACCAGACCCGTCACTGACATAATACCCTCCCACCAGACCCGTCACTGGCATAATACCCTCCACCAGACCCGTCACTGACATAATACCCTCCCACCAGACCCGTCACTGGCATAATACCCTCCACCAGACCCGTCACTGACATAATACCCTCCACCAGACCCGTCACTGACATAATACCCTCCACCAGACCCGTCACTGACATAATACCCTCCACCAGACCCGTCACTGACATAATACCCTCCCACCAGACCCGTCACTGGCATAATACCCTCCAACCAGACCCGTCACTGGCATAATACCCTCCACCAGACCCGTCACTGACATAATACCCTCCACCAGACCCGTCACTGACATAATACCCTCCACCAGACCCGTCACTGACATAATACCCTCCCACCAGACCCGTCACTGGCATAATACCCTCCCACCAGACCCGTCACTGGCATAATACCCTCCACCAGACCCTCCCACCAGACCCGTCACTGACATAAAACCCTCCCACCAGACCCGTCACTGGCATAATACCCTCCACCAGACCGGTCACTGACATAATACCCTCCACCAGACCCGTCACTAGCATAATACCCTCCCACCAGACCCTCCCACCAGACCCGTCACTAACATAATACCCTCCACCAGACCCGTCACTGACATAATACCCTCCACCAGACCCGTCACTGGCATAATACCCTCCCACCAGACACGTCACTGACATAATCCCCTCCCACCAGACCCGTCACTGGCATAATACCCTCCACCAGACCCGTCACTAACATAATACCCTCCACCAGACCCGTCACTGACATAATACCCTCCACCAGACCCGTCACTGACATAATACCCTCCACCAGACCCGTCACTGACATAATACCCTCCACCAGACCCGTCACTGACATAATACCCTCCACCAGACCCGTCACTGACATAATACCCTCCACCAGACCCGTCACTGGCATAATACCCTCCACCAGACCCGTCACTGGCATAATACCCTCCACCAGACCCGTCACTGGCATAATACCCTCCACCAGACCCGTCACTGGCATAACACCCTCCACCAGACCCGTCACTGACATAATACCCTCCCACCAGACCCGTCACTGACATAATACCCTCCACCAGACCCGTCACTGACATAATACCCTCCATCAGACCCGTCACTGACATAATACCCTCCACCAGACCCGTCACTGGCATACC
>NC_091190.1:37566440-37599106 GCF_040958095.1 Procambarus clarkii
TACACACACACACACACACACACACACAAACACACACAAACTGGAGGCCTAGCGTCTAAATGGAGAGAGTTCGATGGATATAATCCTAATGGTCCCCGATCGAATCCCGTGACGCAATAGCAAATCGAAAGATATTCTTTAACCTGATTCGACTGTTCACCTAGCACAAATGTATCCATCAATGTATCCATCTATCTATCTACTTATATCTGTCAATCCATCAATCTATCTTCCTATTAAACCAATCATTTATCATTATATACATCTATCTATCCATGTAACCGTCCATCAGCTCATCTTTCTATCCATCCATCTAGTCATCTGTCTTCCGTCCATGAACTCATCTATGCATCCGTCTATCCGTCAATATATATATTTAGCAATCAATGTATCCATCCATCTATCTACCTATACAAATTTTCCATTAATCTATCCATTTATCATAACCATCTATCAACACCCTCCCCACTCCCTCTCCTATTTTACTACCAAACTCCCTCCTCTCGTTCTGGCACCTTCTCCTTCCCTTTTCCTCCCTCTCATAAACCTGCTCATCCTCCATCCTTCTGCCCTTCCCACTCCCGCCCCTATCCCATCCCGCCCTTCCATCGTCTTCCCTCTCGCCGCTTGTATGGATATGGACCCTGTGGGTCCAGGAGGCCATCTGTGTCCCCTCAGATGGTCTCCCTTATCACAGTTTGTGTCTATGGATGTGTGTGAGTGTGTGAGTGTGAGTGTCACTGTGAGTGTCCGGGTGAGTGTGGGTGTCCCTGTGATTGTCCGGATGAATATGTGTCCGGTTATATCTGCGGTTTCAGGAGGCCATCTGTGTCCCCTCAGATGGTCTCCCTTATCACAGTCTATGGATGTGTGTGTGTGAGTGACCCTGTGAATGTTCGGATAAGGGTGTGTGTGTGTGTGTGTGTGTGAGTGTCCTGATTTATGTGAGGTTTGGTTCCAGGAACCATTTGTGTCCCTCCTTCCCCAAATCTCCTCCCTTATTCCCACCGTGGGTTCGAATCCCAGGTGATTAGACCTACCCTTGGTCTATGGATCCAAGGTATCCATCCGTGGGCCCAACGGATTTCACCCCTTCCCCACTTTCCTAGGGCCAGGCCAATTCCAGCTATCCAGGGAACCTGTCGAAACAGAGGCAGCTTCAGGAGGGGACACACAAATATTTGTGCCCAGCAGTTACACAACCGTTCCGACAGGCTCGATCGTAATCTATCCAGATGAGAACACGTTCTCCTCCGACTAGACCACGCTGGAGTCGCTGTATGTTTAAAATTTGGTTCCTTTATTTATAGTTAGTATTTTTGGTGTATTAATTGATTTGTTTTATATTTGTAATTACTTAGGTAGAGTGATTTAGGGAGTGGGGGGAATTGGGGGTGGGGGGAGGGGGGGTGGTAGCGAATGTAGTAGATTATACGAGATCGTGGTTAGTTAGTGTTTATCTAGTTGTGTTCACCTAGTTGTTCTTGCGAGGGTTGAGCTCTGCTCTTTCGGCCCGCCTCTCAACTGTCAATCAATCAGTTTTTACTAGCTAATAAAAAAAAAAATTCCACATACACACACCCAGGAAGCAGCCCGTAACAGGTGTCTAATGCCCAAGTACCTATGTACTGCTAGGTAAGAGGAGCATCAGAATGAATGAAACTCTGCTGATTTTCGTTTGCGCCATCACCGGGGGATCGAACTTTGACCCTAGGATTACGAGTCGAGAGCGCTGTCCACTCAGCTATAAAGCCCCCTAGTATGTGTATTGGTGCATAAGATAATTTGGGAGAGGTTAATGGAAAGGAATGATGATTGGTGGCCTTTAAGGCGCTGGAAGAAGGTTGCCAGTTATGAATTTAAATTATAAATTTATTAAGATGGGATATATATGCAATAGACGTTGTGAGAGATAGTAAGAAAAGTGTTTCTGACTGAGGTTAGGTACTGTGTAATTGACTTGTATGTTAGGAAAAAGAATATTTATCAGAAACATAGATGTTCTTTAGAAATGTTTGTGTGCAAATAGTTGCAAATTATTGGGTAAAAAACCAATGGTTACCGTACCTTGAACAAACACACGTGAGCACAATTAGTCGACGGGGGTCAGAGAGTGAGAGTGAACAGCGAAACAGTAACAAAAAATGTGACAATAATGGGAAACTATGTCATTCAAACGTATACATGTTAACCATATAAATTACAGTAACACTAAACGCGCGCATACGTACATATGTCAATCAATTTACATAAATAAACATTCACAAATATGTACCTTTAAAATGGACACATACAGATAATTACCGTACACATGTCAGTTTAATTACAGGTACACATAAACACATATAGCTTCACGTGTCTGTCGGTCAGGACAATAGTACACATGGATACGAACACAAAACAGTCCATTATCAACTAGTGTGTGTGTGTGTGTGTGTGTGTGTGTGTGTGTGTGTGTGTGTGTGTGTGTGTGTGTGTGTGTGTGTGTGTGTGTGTGTGTGTGTGTGTGTATGTGTGTGTGTGTGTGTTTTATCATTATATTTACTATATGCATCTGCTGAATCGAGTTATTAGCTCTTGGAACCCGCCTATCAAATAAATGTATTTATCCTCTTTTATATCTACTACATCTATTTCTCTCTAACTAACACACACACAAACACACACACACACACACACACACACACACACACACACATACACTCACACACACACACACACACACACACACACACACACACACACACACACACACACACACACACACACACACACACACACACACACAAACACACACAAACTGGAGGCCTAGCGTCTAAATGGAGAGAGTTCGATGGATATAATCCTAATGGTCCCCGATCGAATCCCGTGACGCAATAGCAAATCGAAAGATATTCTTTAACCTGACTCGACTGTTCACCTAGCACAAATGTATCCATCAATGTATCCATCTATCTATCTACTTATATCTGTCAATCCATCAATCTATCTTCCTATTAAACCAATCATTTATCATTATATACATCTATCTATCCATGTAACCGTCCATCAGCTCATCTTTCTATCCATCCATCTAGTCATCTGTCTTCCGTCCATGAACTCATCTATGCATCCGTCTATCCGTCAATATATATATTTAGCAATCAATGTATCCATCCATCTATCTACCTATACAAATTTTCCATTAATCTATCCATTTATCATAACCATCTATCAACACCCTCCCCACTCCCTCTCCTATTTTACTACCAAACTCCCTCCTCTCGTTCTGGCACCTTCTCCTTCCCTTTTCCTCCCTCTCATAAACCTGCTCATCCTCCATCCTTCTGCCCTTCCCACTCCCGCCCCTATCCCATCCCGCCCTTCCCATCGTCTTCCCTCTCGCCGCTTGTATGGATATGGACCCTGTGGGTCCAGGAGGCCATCTGTGTCCCCTCAGATGGTCTCCCTTATCACAGTTTGTGTCTATGGATGTGTGTGAGTGTGTGAGTGTGAGTGTCACTGTGAGTGTCCGGGTGAGTGTGGGTGTCCCTGTGATTGTCCGGATGAATATGTGTCCGGTTATATCTGCGGTTTCAGGAGGCCATCTGTGTCCCCTCAGATGGTCTCCCTTATCACAGTCTATGGATGTGTGTGTGTGAGTGACCCTGTGAATGTTCGGATAAGGGTGTGTGTGTGTGTGTGTGTGTGAGTGTCCTGATTTATGTGAGGTTTGGTTCCAGGAACCATTTGTGTCCCTCCTTCCCCAAATCTCCTCCCTTATTCCCACCGTGGGTTCGAATCCCAGGTGATTAGACCTACCCTTGGTCTATGGATCCAAGGTATCCATCCGTGGGCCCAACGGATTTCACCCCTTCCCCACTTTCCTAGGGCCAGGCCAATTCCAGCTATCCAGGGAACCTGTCGAACAGAGGCAGCTTCAGGAGGGGACACACAAATATTTGTGCCCAGCAGTTACACAACCGTTCCGACAGGCTCGATCGTAATCTATCCAGATGAGAACACGTTCTCCTCCGACTAGACCACGCTGGAGTCGCTGTATGTTTAAAATTTGGTTCCTTTATTTATAGTTAGTATTTTTGGTGTATTAATTGATTTGTTTTATATTTGTAATTACTTAGGTAGAGTGATTTAGGGAGTGGGGGGAATTGGGGGTGGGGGGAGGGGGGTGGTAGCGAATGTAGTAGATTATACGAGATCGTGGTTAGTTAGTGTTTATCTAGTTGTGTTCACCTAGTTGTTCTTGCGAGGGTTGAGCTCTGCTCTTTCGGCCCGCCTCTCAACTGTCAATCAATCAGTTTTTACTAGCTAATAAAAAAAAAATTCCACATACACACACCCAGGAAGCAGCCCGTAACAGGTGTCTAATGCCCAAGTACCTATGTACTGCTAGGTAAGAGGAGCATCAGAATGAATGAAACTCTGCTGATTTTCGTTTCCGCCATCACCGGGGGATCGAACTTTGACCCTAGGATTACGAGTCGAGAGCGCTGTCCACTCAGCTATAAAGCCCCCTAGTATGTGTATTGGTGCATAAGATAATTTGGGAGAGGTTAATGGAAAGGAATGATGATTGGTGGCCTTTAAGGCGCTGGAAGAAGGTTGCCAGTTATGAATTTAAATTATAAATTTATTAAGATAGGATATATATGCAATAGACGTTGTGAGAGATAGTAAGAAAAGTGTTTCTGACTGAGGTTAGGTACTGTGTAATTGACTTGTATGTTAGGAAAAAGAATATTTATCAGAAACATAGATGTTCTTTAGAAATGTTTGTGTGCAAATAGTTGCAAATTATTGGGTAAAAAACCAATGGTTACCGTACCTTGAACAAACACACGTGAGCACAATTAGTCGACGGGGGTCAGAGAGTGAGAGTGAACAGCGAAACAGTAACAAAAAATGTGACAATAATGGGAAACTATGTCATTCAAACGTATACATGTTAACCATATAAATTACAGTAACACTAAACGCGCGCATACGTACATATGTCAATCAATTTACATAAATAAACATTCACAAATATGTACCTTTAAAATGGACACATACAGATAATTACCGTACACATGTCAGTTTAATTACAGGTACACATAAACACATATAGCTTCACGTGTCTGTCGGTCAGGACAATAGTACACATGGATACGAACACAAAACAGTCCATTATCAACTAGTGTGTGTGTGTGTGTGTGTGTGTGTGTGTGTGTGTGTGTGTGTGTGTGTGTGTGTGTGTGTATGTGTGTGTGTGTGTGTTTTATCATTATATTTACTATATGCATCTGCTGAATCGAGTTATTAGCTCTTGGAACCCGCCTATCAAATAAATGTATTTATCCTCTTTTATATCTACTACATCTATTTCTCTCTAACTAACACACACACAAACACACACACACACACACACACACACACACAGAATGATGCAGGAAATGAAGAATGAAATAAGCAACCTGAAAAGAGAGCTGACAGCAGCAAAGGAGGAGATTAGAACCCTCAAAGAGAATGGTATCGAGGCTGAGAATCAGAAAACCACCCAGGGAGAAGGTGGTAATAGTTTTCTGGATGAGAATGCCACAATAAAAGCAACATTTGCGGAAATACTAAAAAAAAATAACTCTGAAGTAATGACTGCAGTAATGGAGGTGGCCATGAAAGCAGCCACCTCGCAGGAGGCGGCACGCTCCACTAGCCAACTGCTGGAAAGGAAAAGATCAGTGGTTGCTGTGGGTATTAGGGAACAGGAAGGAACCAATAGGACAGAGTGGAATGACAAGGACAAAGCAGCAGTGAATGAAGTACTAAAGGCACTAGACATGGAAGGGGCCGAGCATAGCATTGAGAAGGTTTTCAGGCTAGGCCGGTACAACAAAGACCGAGACCGAATGATAAAGATAGTGTTTGCAAACGAGAACACAAAGGAGAGGATCCTATCAAGGAAGAGCTCCCTGAAAAACGTGGGAAAATTAAAAAATGTATTCCTCCAGCGAGACATGACAAGGGAGGAGAGAGCCGTGGCGGCAGAAGCAAGGATGAGGCGCAGGGCGAGAGGGGAAAACCAGGAAGTCACAGCTCCCAACACAACACCCCCAGAGGCGAGGGGGGAACCCACAACCAGCTACCCAGTAACACCAGAAGGGAGGACAACCCCGCCTCCCTCCTCTGCATAGAAAACCCCCCTACCCCAAACCCTCCCTGCCCCCACTCAAAAGTTCAGCCAAATCTCCCTCCCCCCACACCCAATCCCCACCCTTCTACCCCTCCCCTCCTCCCGAGTCCTCCCTCCCCCCCTTTCCTTCCCGTCCTCCCTCCCCTTTCACCCCATACCCTCCCTGTCCCTCCCCCTTCACTGGATCCCCCGCCCCTCATTCCAGTATCCTCTGAGATCCTGTTACCCACCTCACAGGTCCTCACACCCATGGAACAGCCTCCCCCACCAGCAGAACACTCACCAAGGAGGCGATTTGAGAAGGGACAGAAGAAAGTGAGCCTCAAAGCGATGTACACTAACATAGATGGAATTACAAATAAAGCAAATGAGCTTGGAGAACTGGTACTAGAGGAAAACCCAGACATAATAGCCCTCACAGAAACAAAGATCACGAAAACAATAACAAATGCAGTGTTCCCACAGGACACTTTCCCATGTTATGCGGAAAGAGAGGGAAGGAAGAGGTGGGGGTGGTGTAGCTCTGCTGGTAAGAAAAGGCTGGGATTTTGAGGAGATGGATATTCAGGGCTGTGAAGGTTTCAGTGACTACATAGCAGGTACTGTAACAAATGGAGGGAAAAAAATTATAGTCGCAGTCATATATAATCCACCACCAAATGACAGAAGACCTAGACAGGAATATGATAGAAACAACATGGCCACCATTAACATAATAGAAAGAGCAGCTTCTGTTGCTAGCAGGAATGGATCTGGACTACTAATTATGGGAGACTTCAACCATGGGAAGATAGATTGGAAGAACAGAGACCCGCATGGAGGACCAGAAACATGGAGAGCTAAGCTGCTGGACGTGGCAACAAGAAACTTTCTAAGCCAGCATACCAAAGAGCCAACAAGAATGAGAGGAGAAGATGAACCAGCGATGCTTGATTTGATATTTACCCTAAATGAATGGGATATAAGGGAAGTTAAGATGGAAGCGCCCTTGGGAATGAGTGACCACAGTGTATTGAACTTTGAGTACCTGGTAGAGCTAGGACTTATCTCCCCCCAAAAAGAACTAGGAATCAAAAGGCTGGCATACCGAAAGGGGAATTATGAACAGATGAGAAGTTTCCTAAGTGAAATACCTTGGGACACAGACCTCAGAGACAAGTCTGTACAGGGTATGATGGACTATGTTACCCAAAAGTGTCAGGAGGCAGTAAACAGGTTCATCCCGGCCCAAAGGGAAAAATCCGAGAAGCAACAGAAGAATCCATGGTATAATAGGGCATGTATGGAAGCGAAGAAACTGAACAAAAAGGCGTGGAGGAACTTCCGGAATAACAGAACACCAGAAAGCAGGGAGAGATACCAGAGAACCAGGAATGAGTACGTCAGGGTGAGAAGAGAAGCAGAGAAAAATTTTGAAAATGATATAGCAAACAAAGCCAAGACCGAACCAAAGCTACTCCACAGTCACATCAGAAGGAAAACAACAGTGAAAGAACAGGTATTGAAACTTAGAACAGGCGAGGACAGGTATACAGAGAATGACAGAGAGGTGTGTGAGGAACTCAACAAGAGGTTCCAGGAGGTCTTCACAATAGAACAGGGTGAGGTCACTGTGCTAGGAGAAAGGGAGGTAAACCAGGTGGCCTTGGAGGAGTTCGAAATTACGAGAGAGGAGGTCAAGAGACACCTGCTGGATCTGGATGTTAGAAAGGCGGTTGGTCCAGATGGGATCTCACCATGGGTACTGAAAGAGTGTGCAGAGGCACTTTGCTTGCCACTCTCCATAGTGTATAGTAAATCACTAGAGACGGGAGACCTACCAGAAATATGGAAGACGGCGAATGTGGTCCCAATATACAAAAAGGGCGACAGACAAGAGGCACTGAACTACAGGCCAGTGTCCTTGACTTGTATACCATGCAAGGTGATGGAGAAGATCGTGAGAAAAAACCTGGTAACACATCTGGAGAGAAGGGACTTCGTGACAAATCGCCAACATGGATTCAGGGAGGGTAAATCTTGCCTTACAGGCTTGATAGAATTCTACGATCAGGTGACACAGATTAAGCAAGAAAGAGAGGGCTGGGCGGACTGCATTTTCTTGGATTGTCGGAAAGCCTTTGACACAGTACCGCATAAGAGGCTGGTACATAAGCTGGAGAGACAGGCAGGTGTAGCTGGTAAGGTGCTCCAGTGGATAAGGGAGTATCTAAGCAATAGGAAGCAGAGAGTTACGGTGAGGGGTGAGACCTCCGATTGGCGTGAAGTCACCAGTGGAGTCCCACAGGGCTCTGTACTCGGTCCTATCTTGTTTCTGATATATGTAAATGATCTCCCGGAGGGTATCGATTCATTTCTCTCAATGTTTGCGGACGATGCTAAAATTATGAGAAGGATTAAAACAGAAGAGGACTGTTTGAGGCTTCAAGAAGACCTAGACAAGCTGAAGGAATGGTCGAACAAATGGTTGTTAGAGTTTAACCCAACCAAATGTAATGTAATGAAGATAGGTGTAGGGAGCAGGAGGCCAGATACAAGGTATCATTTGGGAGAGGAAATTCTTCAGGAGTCAGAGAAGGAAAAAGACTTGGGGGTTGATATCACGCCAGACCTGTCTCCTGCAGCACATATCAAGCGGATAACATCAGCGGCATATGCCAGGCTGGCCAACATACGAACGGCATTCAGAAACTTGTGTAAAGAATCATTCAGAACTTTGTATACCACATATGTCAGGCCAATCCTGGAGTATGCAGCCCCAGCATGGAGTCCATATCTAGTCAAGGATAAGACTAAACTGGAAAAGGTTCAAAGGTTTGCCACCAGACTAGTACCCGAGCTGAGAGGTATGAGCTACGAGGAGAGACTACGGGAATTAAACCTCACTTCGCTGGAAGACAGAAGAGTTAGGGGGGACATGATCACCACATTCAAGATTCTGAAGGGGATTGATAGGGTAGATAAAGACAGTCTATTTAACACAAGGGGAACACGCACAAGGGGACACAGGTGGAAACTGAGTGCCCAAATGAGCCACAGAGATATTAGAAAGAACTTTTTTAGTGTCAGAGTGGTTGACAAATGGAATGCATTAGGGGGTGATGTGGTGGAGGCTGACTCCTTACACAGTTTCAAGTGTAGATATGACAGAGCCCGATAGGCTCAGGAATCTGTACACCTCTTGATTGACGGTTGAGAGGCGGGACCAAAGAGCCAGAGCTCAACCCCCGCAAACACAACTAGGTGAGTACACACACACACACACATACACACACACACACACACACACACACACACACACACACACACACACACACACACACACACACACACACACAAACACACACAAACTGGAGGCCTAGCGTCTAAATGGAGAGAGTTCGATGGATATAATCCTAATGGTCCCCGATCGAATCCCGTGACGCAATAGCAAATCGAAAGATATTCTTTAACCTGATTCGACTGTTCACCTAGCACAAATGTATCCATCAATGTATCCATCTATCTATCTACTTATATCTGTCAATCCATCAATCTATCTTCCTATTAAACCAATCATTTATTATTATATACATCTATCTATCCATGTATCCGTCCATCAAGCTCATCTTTCTATCCATCCATCTAGTCATCTGTCTTCCGTCCATGAACTCATCTATGCATCCGTCTATCCGTCAATATATATATTTAGCAATCAATGTATCCATCCATCTATCTACCTATACAAATTTTCCATTAATCTATCCATTTATCATAACCATCTATCAACACCCTCCCCACTCCCTCTCCTATTTTACTACCAAACTCCCTCCTCTCGTTCTGGCACCTTCTCCTTCCCTTTTCCTCCCTCTCATAAACCTGCTCATCCTCCATCCTTCTGCCCTTCCCACTCCCGCCCCTATCCCATCCCGCCCTTCCCATCGTCTTCCCTCTCGCCGCTTGTATGGATATGGACCCTGTGGGTCCAGGAGGCCATCTGTGTCCCCTCAGATGGTCTCCCTTATCACAGTTTGTGTCTATGGATGTGTGTCAGTGTGTGAGTGTGAGTGTCACTGTGAGTGTCCGGGTGAGTGTGGGTGTCCCTGTGATTGTCCGGATGAATATGTGTCCGGTTATATCTGCGGTTTCAGGAGGCCATCTGTGTCCCCTCAGATGGTCTCCCTTATCACAGTCTATGGATGTGTGTGTGTGAGTGACCCTGTGAATGTTCGGATAAGGGTGTGTGTGTGTGTGTGTGTGTGAGTGTCCTGATTTATGTGAGGTTTGGTTCCAGGAACCATTTGTGTCCCTCCTTCCCCAAATCTCCTCCCTTATTCCCACCGTGGGTTCGAATCCCAGGTGATTAGACCTACCCTTGGTCTATGGATCCAAGGTATCCATCCGTGGGCCCAACGGATTTCACCCCTTCCCCACTTTCCTAGGGCCAGGCCAATTCCAGCTATCCAGGGAACCTGTCGAAACAGAGGCAGCTTCAGGAGGGGACACACAAATATTTGTGCCCTGCAGTTACACAACCGTTCCGACAGGCTCGATCGTAATCTATCCAGATGAGAACACGTTCTCCTCCGACTAGACCACGCTGGAGTCGCTGTATGTTTAAAATTTGGTTCCTTTATTTATAGTTAGTATTTTTGGTGTATTAATTGATTTGTTTTATATTTGTAATTACTTAGGTAGAGTGATTTAGGGAGTGGGGGGAATTGGGGGTGGGGGGAGGGGGGTGGTAGCGAATGTAGTAGATTATACGAGATCGTGGTTAGTTAGTGTTTATCTAGTTGTGTTCACCTAGTTGTTCTTGCGAGGGTTGAGCTCTGCTCTTTCGGCCCGCCTCTCAACTGTCAATCAATCAGTTTTTACTAGCTAATAAAAAAAAAATTCCACATACACACACCCAGGAAGCAGCCCGTAACAGGTGTCTAATGCCCAAGTACCTATGTACTGCTAGGTAAGAGGAGCATCAGAATGAATGAAACTCTGCTGATTTTCGTTTGCACCATCACCGGGGGATCGAACTTTGACCCTAGGATTACGAGTCGAGAGCGCTGTCCACTCAGCTATAAAGCCCCCTAGTATGTGTATTGGTGCATAAGATAATTTGGGAGAGGTTAATGGAAAGGAATGATGATTGGTGGCCTTTAAGGCGCTGGAAGAAGGTTGCCAGTTATGAATTTAAATTATAAATTTATTAAGATAGGATATATATGCAATAGACGTTGTGAGAGATAGTAAGAAAAGTGTTTCTGACTGAGGTTAGGTACTGTGTAATTGACTTGTATGTTAGGAAAAAGAATATTTATCAGAAACATAGATGTTCTTTAGAAATGTTTGTGTGCAAATAGTTGCAAATTATTGGGTAAAAAGCCAATGGTTACCGTACCTTGAACAAACACACGTGAGCACAATTAGTCGACGGGGGTCAGAGAGTGAGAGTGAACAGCGAAACAGTAACAAAAAATGTGACAATAATGGGAAACTATGTCATTCAAACGTATACATGTTAACCATATAAATTACAGTAACACTAAACGCGCGCATACGTACATATGTCAATCAATTTACATAAATAAACATTCACAAATATGTACCTTTAAAATGGACATCATACAGATAATTACCGTACACATGTCAGTTTAATTACAGGTACACATAAACACATATAGCTTCACGTGTCTGTCGGTCAGGACAATAGTACACATGGATACGAACACAAAACAGTCCATTATCAACTAGTGTGTGTGTGTGTGTGTGTGTGTGTGTGTGTGTGTGTGTGTGTGTGTTTATTCTCACCTGGTTCTGTTTGCAGGGGTTGAGCTCTGACTCTTTGGTCCCGCCTATGTGTGTGTGTGTGTGTGTGTGTGTGTGTGTGTGTGTGTGTGTGTGTGTGTGTGTGTGTGTGTGTGTGTGTGTGTGTGTGTGTGTGTGTATGTGTGTGTGTGTGTGTGTGTGTGTGTGTGTGTGTGTGTGTGTGTGTGTGTGTGTGTGTGTGTGTGTGTGTGTGTGTGTGTATGTGTGTGTGTGTGTGTTTTATCATTATATTTACTATATGCATCTGCTGAATCGAGTTATTAGCTCTTGGAACCCGCCTATCAAATAAATGTATTTATCCTCTTTTATATCTACTACATCTATTTCTCTCTAACTAACACACACACAAACACACACACACACACACACACACACACACACACACACACACACACACACACACACACACACACACACACACACACACACACACACACACACACACAAACACACACAAACTGGAGGCCTAGCGTCTAAATGGAGAGAGTTCGATGGATATAATCCTAATGGTCCCCGATCGAATCCCGTGACGCAATAGCAAATCGAAAGATATTCTTTAACCTGATTCGACTGTTCACCTAGCACAAATGTATCCATCAATGTATCCATCTATCTATCTACTTATATCTGTCAATCCATCAATCTATCTTCCTATTAAACCAATCATTTATCATTATATACATCTATCTATCCATGTATCCGTCCATCAACTCATCTTTCTATCCATCCATCTAGTCATCTGTCTTCCGTCCATCAACTCATCTATGCATCCGTCTATCCGTCAATATATATATTTAGCAATCAATGTATCCATCCATCTATCTACCTATACAAATTTTCCATCAATCTATCCATTTATCATAACCATCTATCAACACCCTCCCCACTCCCTCTCCTATTTTACTACCAAACTCCCTCCTCTCGTTCTGGCACCTTCTCCTTCCCTTTTCCTCCCTCTCATAAACCTGCTCATCCTCCATCCTTCTGCCCTTCCCACTCCCGCCCCTATCCCATCCCGCCCTTCCCATCGTCTTCCCTCTCGCCGCTTGTATGGATATGGACCCTGTGGGTCCAGGAGGCCATCTGTGTCCCCTCAGATGGTCTCCCTTATCACAGTTTGTGTCTATGGATGTGTGTCAGTGTGTGAGTGTGAGTGTCACTGTGAGTGTCCGGGTGAGTGTGGGTGTCCCTGTGATTGTCCGGATGAATATGTGTCCGGTTATATCTGCGGTTTCAGGAGGCCATCTGTGTCCCCTCAGATGGTCTCCCTTATCACAGTCTATGGATGTGTGTGTGTGAGTGACCCTGTGAATGTTCGGATAAGGGTGTGTGTGTGTGTGTGTGAGTGTCCTGATTTATGTGAGGTTTGGTTCCAGGAACCATTTGTGTCCCTCCTTCCCCAAATCTCCTCCCTTATTCCCACCGTGGGTTCGAATCCCAGGTGATTAGACCTACCCTTGGTCTATGGATCCAAGGTATCCATCCGTGGGCCCAACGGATTTCACCCCTTCCCCACTTTCCTAGGGCCAGGCCAATTCCAGCTATCCAGGGAACCTGTCGAAACAGAGGCAGCTTCAGGAGGGGACACACAAATATTTGTGCCCTGCAGTTACACAACCGTTCCGACAGGCTCGATCGTAATCTATCCAGATGAGAACACGTTCTCCTCCGACTAGACCACGCTGGAGTCGCTGTATGTTTAAAATTTGGTTCCTTTATTTATAGTTAGTATTTTTGGTGTATTAATTGATTTGTTTTATATTTGTAATTACTTAGGTAGAGTGATTTAGGGAGTGGGGGGAATTGGGGGTGGGGGGAGGGGGGTGGTAGCGAATGTAGTAGATTATACGAGATCGTGGTTAGTTAGTGTTTATCTAGTTGTGTTCACCTAGTTGTTCTTGCGAGGGTTGAGCTCTGCTCTTTCGGCCCGCCTCTCAACTGTCAATCAATCAGTTTTTACTAGCTAATAAAAAAAAAATTCCACATACACACACCCAGGAAGCAGCCCGTAACAGGTGTCTAATGCCCAAGTACCTATGTACTGCTAGGTAAGAGGAGCATCAGAATGAATGAAACTCTGCTGATTTTCGTTTGCGCCATCACCGGGGGATCGAACTTTGACCCTAGGATTACGAGTCGAGAGCGCTGTCCACTCAGCTATAAAGCCCCCTAGTATGTGTATTGGTGCATAAGATAATTTGGGAGAGGTTAATGGAAAGGAATGATGTTTGGTGGCCTTTAAGGCGCTGGAAGAAGGTTGCCAGTTATGAATTTAAATTATAAATTTATTAAGATAGGATATATATGCAAAAGACGTTGTGAGAGATAGTAAGAAAAGTGTTTCTGACTGAGGTTAGGTACTGTGTAATTGACTTGTATGTTAGGAAAAAGAATATTTATCAGAAACATAGATGTTCTTTAGAAATGTTTGTGTGCAAATAGTTGCAAATTATTGGGTAAAAAGCCAATGGTTACCGTACCTTGAACAAACACACGTGAGCACAATTAGTCGACGGGGGTCAGAGAGTGAGAGTGAACAGCGAAACAGTAACAAAAAATGTGACAATAATGGGAAACTATGTCATTCAAACGTATACATGTTAACCATATAAATTACAGTAACACTAAACGCGCGCATACGTACATATGTCAATCAATTTACATAAATAAACATTCACAAATATGTACCTTTAAAATGGACACATACAGATAATTACCGTACACATGTCAGTTTAATTACAGGTACACATAAACACATATAGCTTCACGTGTCTGTCGGTCAGGACAATAGTACACATGGATACGAACACAAAACAGTCCATTATCAACTAGTGTGTGTGTGTGTGTGTGTGTGTGTGTGTGTGTGTGTGTGTGTGTGTGTGTGTGTGTGTGTGTTTATTCTCACCTGGTTCTGTTTGCAGGGGTTGAGCTCTGACTCTTTGGTCCCGCCTCTGTGTACTCACCTAATTGTACTCACCTAATTGTGCTTGCGGGGGTTGAGCTCTGGCTCTTTGGTCCCGCCTCTCAACCGTCAATCAACTGGTGTACAGATTCCTGAGCCTATTGGGCTCTATCATATCTACATTTGAAACTGTGTATGGAGTCAGCCTCCACCACATCACTTCCTAATGCATTCCATTTGCTAACTACTCTGACACTGAAAAAGTTCTTTCTAACGTCTCTGTGGCTCATTTGGGTACTCAGCTTCCACCTGTGTCCCCTTGTTCGCGTCCCACCAGTGTTGAAAAGTTCATCCTTGTTTACCCGGTCGATTCCCCTGAGGATTTTGTAGGTTGTGATCATGTCCCCCCTTACTCTTCTGTCTTCCAGTGTCGTGAGGTGCATTTCCCGCAGCCTTTCCTCATAACTCATGCCTCTTAGTTCTGGGACTAGTCTAGTAGCATACCTTTGGACTTTTTCCAGCTTCGTCTTGTGCTTGACAAGGTACGGGCTCCATGCTCGGGCCGCATACTCCAGGATTGGTCTTACATATGTGGTGTACAAGATTCTGAATGATTCCTTACACAGGTTCCTGAACGCCGTTCTGATGTTAGACAGCCTCGCATATGCCGCAGACGTTATTCTCTTTATGTGGGCTTCAGGAGACAGGTTTGGTGTGATATCAACTCCTAGATCTTTCTCTCTGTCTGTTTCATTAAGTACTTCATCTCCTACTCTGTATCCTGTGCCTGGCCTCCTGTTTCCACTGCCTAGTTTCATTACTTTGCATTTACTCGGGTTGAACTTCAACAGCATCGAATGTGTGTGTGTGTGTGTGTGTGTGTGTGTGTGTGTGTGTGTGTGTGTGTGTGTGTGTGTGTGTGTGTGTGTGTGTGTGTGTGTGTATGTGTGTGTGTGTGTGTGTGTGTGTGTGTGTGTGTGTGTGTGTGTGTGTGTGTGTGTGTGTGTGTGTGTGTGTGTGTGTGTGTGTGTGTGTGTGTGTGTGTGTGTATGTGTGTGTGTGTGTGTTTTATCATTATATTTACTATATGCATCTGCTGAATCGAGTTATTAGCTCTTGGAACCCGCCTATCAAATAAATGTATTTATCCTCTTTTATATCTACTACATCTATTTCTCTCTAACTAACACACACACAAACACACACACACACACACACACACACACACACACACACACACACACACACACACACACACACACACACACACACACACACACACACACACACACACACACACACACACACACACACACAAACTGGAGGCCTAGCGTCTAAATGGAGAGAGTTCGATGGATATAATCCTAATGGTCCCCGATCGAATCCCGTGACGCAATAGCAAATCGAAAGATATTCTTTAACCTGATTCGACTGTTCACCTAGCACAAATGTATCCATCAATGTATCCATCTATCTATCTACTTATATCTGTCAATCCATCAATCTATCTTCCTATTAAACCAATCATTTATCATTATATACATCTATCTATCCATGTATCCGTCCATCAACTCATCTTTCTATCCATCCATCTAGTCATCTGTCTTCCGTCCATCAACTCATCTATGCATCCGTCTATCCGTCAATATATATATTTAGCAATCAATGTATCCATCCATCTATCTACCTATACAAATTTTCCAGTCAATCTATCCATTTATCATAACCATCTATCAACACCCTCCCCACTCCCTCTCCTATTTTACTACCAAACTCCCTCCTCTCGTTCTGGCACCTTCTCCTTCCCTTTTCCTCCCTCTCATAAACCTGCTCATCCTCCATCCTTCTGCCCTTCCCACTCCCGCCCCTATCCCATCCCGCCCTTCCCATCGTCTTCCCTCTCGCCGCTTGTATGGATATGGACCCTGTGGGTCCAGGAGGCCATCTGTGTCCCCTCAGATGGTCTCCCTTATCACAGTTTGTGTCTATGGATGTGTGTCAGTGTGTGAGTGTGAGTGTCACTGTGAGTGTCCGGGTGAGTGTGGGTGTCCCTGTGATTGTCCGGATGAATATGTGTCCGGTTATATCTGCGGTTTCAGGAGGCCATCTGTGTCCCCTCAGATGGTCTCCCTTATCACAGTCTATGGATGTGTGTGTGTGAGTGACCCTGTGAATGTTCGGATAAGGGTGTGTGTGTGTGTGTGTGTGAGTGTCCTGATTTATGTGAGGTTTGGTTCCAGGAACCATTTGTGTCCCTCCTTCCCCAAATCTCCTCCCTTATTCCCACCGTGGGTTCGAATCCCAGGTGATTAGACCTACCCTTGGTCTATGGATCCAAGGTATCCATCCGTGGGCCCAACGGATTTCACCCCTTCCCCACTTTCCTAGGGCCAGGCCAATTCCAGCTATCCAGGGAACCTGTCGAAACAGAGGCAGCTTCAGGAGGGGACACACAAATATTTGTGCCCTGCAGTTACACAACCGTTCCGACAGGCTCGATCGTAATCTATCCAGATGAGAACACGTTCTCCTCCGACTAGACCACGCTGGAGTCGCTGTATGTTTAAAATTTGGTTCCTTTATTTATAGTTAGTATTTTTGGTGTATTAATTGATTTGTTTTATATTTGTAATTACTTAGGTAGAGTGATTTAGGGAGTGGGGGGAATTGGGGGTGGGGGGAGGGGGGTGGTAGCGAATGTAGTAGATTATACGAGATCGTGGTTAGTTAGTGTTTATCTAGTTGTGTTCACCTAGTTGTTCTTGCGAGGGTTGAGCTCTGCTCTTTCGGCCCGCCTCTCAACTGTCAATCAATCAGTTTTTACTAGCTAATAAAAAAAAAATTCCACATACACACACCCAGGAAGCAGCCCGTAACAGGTGTCTAATGCCCAAGTACCTATGTACTGCTAGGTAAGAGGAGCATCAGAATGAATGAAACTCTGCTGATTTTCGTTTGCGCCATCACCGGGGGATCGAACTTTGACCCTAGGATTACGAGTCGAGAGCGCTGTCCACTCAGCTATAAAGCCCCCTAGTATGTGTATTGGTGCATAAGATAATTTGGGAGAGGTTAATGGAAAGGAATGATGTTTGGTGGCCTTTAAGGCGCTGGAAGAAGGTTGCCAGTTATGAATTTAAATTATAAATTTATTAAGATAGGATATATATGCAAAAGACGTTGTGAGAGATAGTAAGAAAAGTGTTTCTGACTGAGGTTAGGTACTGTGTAATTGACTTGTATGTTAGGAAAAAGAATATTTATCAGAAACATAGATGTTCTTTAGAAATGTTTGTGTGCAAATAGTTGCAAATTATTGGGTAAAAAGCCAATGGTTACCGTACCTTGAACAAACACACGTGAGCACAATTAGTCGACGGGGGTCAGAGAGTGAGAGTGAACAGCGAAACAGTAACAAAAAATGTGACAATAATGGGAAACTATGTCATTCAAACGTATACATGTTAACCATATAAATTACAGTAACACTAAACGCGCGCATACGTACATATGTCAATCAATTTACATAAATAAACATTCACAAATATGTACCTTTAAAATGGACACATACAGATAATTACCGTACACATGTCAGTTTAATTACAGGTACACATAAACACATATAGCTTCACGTGTCTGTCGGTCAGGACAATAGTACACATGGATACGAACACAAAACAGTCCATTATCAACTAGTGTGTGTGTGTGTGTGTGTGTGTGTGTGTGTGTGTGTGTGTGTGTGTGTGTGTGTGTGTGTGTGTGTTTATTCTCACCTGGTTCTGTTTGCAGGGGTTGAGCTCTGACTCTTTGGTCCCGCCTCTGTGTACTCACCTAATTGTACTCACCTAATTGTGCTTGCGGGGGTTGAGCTCTGGCTCTTTGGTCCCGCCTCTCAACTGTCAATCAACTGGTGTACAGATTCCTGAGCCTATTGGGCTCTATCATATCTACATTTGAAACTGTGTATGGAGTCAGCCTCCACCACATCACTTCCTAATGCATTCCATTTGCTAACTACTCTGACACTGAAAAAGTTCTTTCTAACGTCTCTGTGGCTCATTTGGGTACTCAGCTTCCACCTGTGTCCCCTTGTTCGCGTCCCACCAGTGTTGAAAAGTTCATCCTTGTTTACCCGGTCGATTCCCCTGAGGATTTTGTAGGTTGTGATCATGTCCCCCCTTACTCTTCTGTCTTCCAGTGTCGTGAGGTGCATTTCCCGCAGCCTTTCCTCATAACTCATGCCTCTTAGTTCTGGGACTAGTCTAGTAGCATACCTTTGGACTTTTTCCAGCTTCGTCTTGTGCTTGACAAGGTACGGGCTCCATGCTCGGGCCGCATACTCCAGGATTGGTCTTACATATGTGGTGTACAAGATTCTGAATGATTCCTTACACAGGTTCCTGAACGCCGTTCTGATGTTAGACAGCCTCGCATATGCCGCAGACGTTATTCTCTTTATGTGGGCTTCAGGAGACAGGTTTGGTGTGATATCAACTCCTAGATCTTTCTCTCTGTCTGTTTCATTAAGTACTTCATCTCCTACTCTGTATCCTTTGCCTGGCCTCCTGTTTCCACTGCCTAGTTTCATTACTTTGCATTTACTCGGGTTGAACTTCAACAGCATCGAATGTGTGTGTGTGTGTGTGTGTGTGTGTGTGTGTGTGTGTGTGTGTGTGTGTGTGTGTGTGTGTGTGTGTGTGTGTGTGTATGTGTGTGTGTGTGTGTGTGTGTGTGTGTGTGTGTGTGTGTGTGTGTGTGTGTGTGTGTGTGTGTGTGTGTGTGTGTGTGTGTGTGTGTGTGTGTGTGTGTGTGTGTGTGTGTGTGTGTATGTGTGTGTGTGTGTGTTTTATCATTATATTTACTATATGCATCTGCTGAATCGAGTTATTAGCTCTTGGAACCCGCCTATCAAATAAATGTATTTATCCTCTTTTATATCTACTACATCTATTTCTCTCTAACTAACACACACACAAACACACACACACACACACACACACACACACACACATACACCCACACACACACACACACATACACACACACACACACACACACACACACACACACACACACACACACACACACACACACACACAAACTGGAGGCCTAGCGTCTAAATGGAGAGAGTTCGATGGATATAATCCTAATGGTCCCCGATCGAATCCCGTGACGCAATAGCAAATCGAAAGATATTCTTTAACCTGATTCGACTGTTCACCTAGCACAAATGTATCCATCAATGTATCCATCTATCTATCTACTTATATCTGTCAATCCATCAATCTATCTTCCTATTAAACCAATCATTTATCATTATATACATCTATCTATCCATGTATCCGTCCATCAACTCATCTTTCTATCCATCCATCTAGTCATCTGTCTTCCGTCCATCAACTCATCTATGCATCCGTCTATCCGTCAATATATATATTTAGCAATCAATGTATCCATCCATCTATCTACCTATACAAATTTTCCAGTCAATCTATCCATTTATCATAACCATCTATCAACACCCTCCCCACTCCCTCTCCTATTTTACTACCAAACTCCCTCCTCTCGTTCTGGCACCTTCTCCTTCCCTTTTCCTCCCTCTCATAAACCTGCTCATCCTCCATCCTTCTGCCCTTCCCACTCCCGCCCCTATCCCATCCCGCCCTTCCCATCGTCTTCCCTCTCGCCGCTTGTATGGATATGGACCCTGTGGGTCCAGGAGGCCATCTGTGTCCCCTCAGATGGTCTCCCTTATCACAGTTTGTGTCTATGGATGTGTGTCAGTGTGTGAGTGTGAGTGTCACTGTGAGTGTCCGGGTGAGTGTGGGTGTCCCTGTGATTGTCCGGATGAATATGTGTCCGGTTATATCTGCGGTTTCAGGAGGCCATCTGTGTCCCCTCAGATGGTCTCCCTTATCACAGTCTATGGATGTGTGTGTGTGAGTGACCCTGTGAATGTTCGGATAAGGGTGTGTGTGTGTGTGTGTGAGTGTCCTGATTTATGTGAGGTTTGGTTCCAGGAACCATTTGTGTCCCTCCTTCCCCAAATCTCCTCCCTTATTCCCACCGTGGGTTCGAATCCCAGGTGATTAGACCTACCCTTGGTCTATGGATCCAAGGTATCCATCCGTGGGCCCAACGGATTTCACCCCTTCCCCACTTTCCTAGGGCCAGGCCAATTCCAGCTATCCAGGGAACCTGTCGAAACAGAGGCAGCTTCAGGAGGGGACACACAAATATTTGTGCCCTGCAGTTACACAACCGTTCCGACAGGCTCGATCGTAATCTATCCAGATGAGAACACGTTCTCCTCCGACTAGACCACGCTGGAGTCGCTGTATGTTTAAAATTTGGTTCCTTTATTTATAGTTAGTATTTTTGGTGTATTAATTGATTTGTTTTATATTTGTAATTACTTAGGTAGAGTGATTTAGGGAGTGGGGGGAATTGGGGGTGGGGGGAGGGGGGTGGTAGCGAATGTAGTAGATTATACGAGATCGTGGTTAGTTAGTGTTTATCTAGTTGTGTTCACCTAGTTGTTCTTGCGAGGGTTGAGCTCTGCTCTTTCGGCCCGCCTCTCAACTGTCAATCAATCAGTTTTTACTAGCTAATAAAAAAAAAATTCCACATACACACACCCAGGAAGCAGCCCGTAACAGGTGTCTAATGCCCAAGTACCTATGTACTGCTAGGTAAGAGGAGCATCAGAATGAATGAAACTCTGCTGATTTTCGTTTGCGCCATCACCGGGGGATCGAACTTTGACCCTAGGATTACGAGTCGAGAGCGCTGTCCACTCAGCTATAAAGCCCCCTAGTATGTGTATTGGTGCATAAGATAATTTGGGAGAGGTTAATGGAAAGGAATGATGTTTGGTGGCCTTTAAGGCGCTGGAAGAAGGTTGCCAGTTATGAATTTAAATTATAAATTTATTAAGATAGGATATATATGCAAAAGACGTTGTGAGAGATAGTAAGAAAAGTGTTTCTGACTGAGGTTAGGTACTGTGTAATTGACTTGTATGTTAGGAAAAAGAATATTTATCAGAAACATAGATGTTCTTTAGAAATGTTTGTGTGCAAATAGTTGCAAATTATTGGGTAAAAAGCCAATGGTTACCGTACCTTGAACAAACACACGTGAGCACAATTAGTCGACGGGGGTCAGAGAGTGAGAGTGAACAGCGAAACAGTAACAAAAAATGTGACAATAATGGGAAACTATGTCATTCAAACGTATACATGTTAACCATATAAATTACAGTAACACTAAACGCGCGCATACGTACATATGTCAATCAATTTACATAAATAAACATTCACAAATATGTACCTTTAAAATGGACACATACAGATAATTACCGTACACATGTCAGTTTAATTACAGGTACACATAAACACATATAGCTTCACGTGTCTGTCGGTCAGGACAATAGTACACATGGATACGAACACAAAACAGTCCATTATCAACTAGTGTGTGTGTGTGTGTGTGTGTGTGTGTGTGTGTGTGTGTGTGTTTATTCTCACCTGGTTCTGTTTGCAGGGGTTGAGCTCTGACTCTTTGGTCCCGCCTATGTGTGTGTGTGTGTGTGTGTGTGTGTGTGTGTGTGTGTGTGTGTGTGTGTGTGTGTGTGTGTGTGTGTGTGTGTGTGTGTGTGTGTGTGTGTATGTGTGTGTGTGTGTGTGTGTGTGTGTGTGTGTGTGTGTGTGTGTGTGTGTGTGTGTGTGTGTGTGTGTGTGTGTGTGTATGTGTGTGTGTGTGTGTTTTATCATTATATTTACTATATGCATCTGCTGAATCGAGTTATTAGCTCTTGGAACCCGCCTATCAAATAAATGTATTTATCCTCTTTTATATCTACTACATCTATTTCTCTCTAACTAACACACACACAAACACACACACACACACACACACACACACACACACACACACACACACACACACACACACACACACACACACACACACACACACACACACACACACACACACACACACACACACACACACAAACTGGAGGCCTAGCGTCTAAATGGAGAGAGTTCGATGGATATAATCCTAATGGTCCCCGATCGAATCCCGTGACGCAATAGCAAATCGAAAGATATTCTTTAACCTGATTCGACTGTTCACCTAGCACAAATGTATCCATCAATGTATCCATCTATCTATCTACTTATATCTGTCAATCCATCAATCTATCTTCCTATTAAACCAATCATTTATCATTATATACATCTATCTATCCATGTATCCGTCCATCAACTCATCTTTCTATCCATCCATCTAGTCATCTGTCTTCCGTCCATCAACTCATCTATGCATCCGTCTATCCGTCAATATATATATTTAGCAATCAATGTATCCATCCATCTATCTACCTATACAAATTTTCCAGTCAATCTATCCATTTATCATAACCATCTATCAACACCCTCCCCACTCCCTCTCCTATTTTACTACCAAACTCCCTCCTCTCGTTCTGGCACCTTCTCCTTCCCTTTTCCTCCCTCTCATAAACCTGCTCATCCTCCATCCTTCTGCCCTTCCCACTCCCGCCCCTATCCCATCCCGCCCTTCCCATCGTCTTCCCTCTCGCCGCTTGTATGGATATGGACCCTGTGGGTCCAGGAGGCCATCTGTGTCCCCTCAGATGGTCTCCCTTATCACAGTTTGTGTCTATGGATGTGTGTCAGTGTGTGAGTGTGAGTGTCACTGTGAGTGTCCGGGTGAGTGTGGGTGTCCCTGTGATTGTCCGGATGAATATGTGTCCGGTTATATCTGCGGTTTCAGGAGGCCATCTGTGTCCCCTCAGATGGTCTCCCTTATCACAGTCTATGGATGTGTGTGTGTGAGTGACCCTGTGAATGTTCGGATAAGGGTGTGTGTGTGTGTGTGTGAGTGTCCTGATTTATGTGAGGTTTGGTTCCAGGAACCATTTGTGTCCCTCCTTCCCCAAATCTCCTCCCTTATTCCCACCGTGGGTTCGAATCCCAGGTGATTAGACCTACCCTTGGTCTATGGATCCAAGGTATCCATCCGTGGGCCCAACGGATTTCACCCCTTCCCCACTTTCCTAGGGCCAGGCCAATTCCAGCTATCCAGGGAACCTGTCGAAACAGAGGCAGCTTCAGGAGGGGACACACAAATATTTGTGCCCTGCAGTTACACAACCGTTCCGACAGGCTCGATCGTAATCTATCCAGATGAGAACACGTTCTCCTCCGACTAGACCACGCTGGAGTCGCTGTATGTTTAAAATTTGGTTCCTTTATTTATAGTTAGTATTTTTGGTGTATTAATTGATTTGTTTTATATTTGTAATTACTTAGGTAGAGTGATTTAGGGAGTGGGGGGAATTGGGGGTGGGGGGAGGGGGGTGGTAGCGAATGTAGTAGATTATACGAGATCGTGGTTAGTTAGTGTTTATCTAGTTGTGTTCACCTAGTTGTTCTTGCGAGGGTTGAGCTCTGCTCTTTCGGCCCGCCTCTCAACTGTCAATCAATCAGTTTTTACTAGCTAATAAAAAAAAAATTCCACATACACACACCCAGGAAGCAGCCCGTAACAGGTGTCTAATGCCCAAGTACCTATGTACTGCTAGGTAAGAGGAGCATCAGAATGAATGAAACTCTGCTGATTTTCGTTTGCGCCATCACCGGGGGATCGAACTTTGACCCTAGGATTACGAGTCGAGAGCGCTGTCCACTCAGCTATAAAGCCCCCTAGTATGTGTATTGGTGCATAAGATAATTTGGGAGAGGTTAATGGAAAGGAATGATGTTTGGTGGCCTTTAAGGCGCTGGAAGAAGGTTGCCAGTTATGAATTTAAATTATAAATTTATTAAGATAGGATATATATGCAAAAGACGTTGTGAGAGATAGTAAGAAAAGTGTTTCTGACTGAGGTTAGGTACTGTGTAATTGACTTGTATGTTAGGAAAAAGAATATTTATCAGAAACATAGATGTTCTTTAGAAATGTTTGTGTGCAAATAGTTGCAAATTATTGGGTAAAAAGCCAATGGTTACCGTACCTTGAACAAACACACGTGAGCACAATTAGTCGACGGGGGTCAGAGAGTGAGAGTGAACAGCGAAACAGTAACAAAAAATGTGACAATAATGGGAAACTATGTCATTCAAACGTATACATGTTAACCATATAAATTACAGTAACACTAAACGCGCGCATACGTACATATGTCAATCAATTTACATAAATAAACATTCACAAATATGTACCTTTAAAATGGACACATACAGATAATTACCGTACACATGTCAGTTTAATTACAGGTACACATAAACACATATAGCTTCACGTGTCTGTCGGTCAGGACAATAGTACACATGGATACGAACACAAAACAGTCCATTATCAACTAGTGTGTGTGTGTGTGTGTGTGTGTGTGTGTGTGTGTGTGTGTGTGTGTGTGTGTGTTTATTCTCACCTGGTTCTGTTTGCAGGGGTTGAGCTCTGACTCTTTGGTCCCGCCTCTGTGTACTCACCTAATTGTACTCACCTAATTGTGCTTGCGGGGGTTGAGCTCTGGCTCTTTGGTCCCGCCTCTCAACTGTCAATCAACTGGTGTACAGATTCCTGAGCCTATTGGGCTCTATCATATCTACATTTGAAACTGTGTATGGAGTCAGCCTCCACCACATCACTTCCTAATGCATTCCATTTGCTAACTACTCTGACACTGAAAAAGTTCTTTCTAACGTCTCTGTGGCTCATTTGGGTACTCAGCTTCCACCTGTGTCCCCTTGTTCGCGTCCCACCAGTGTTGAAAAGTTCATCCTTGTTTACCCGGTCGATTCCCCTGAGGATTTTGTAGGTTGTGATCATGTCCCCCCTTACTCTTCTGTCTTCCAGTGTCGTGAGGTGCATTTCCCGCAGCCTTTCCTCATAACTCATGCCTCTTAGTTCTGGGACTAGTCTAGTAGCATACCTTTGGACTTTTTCCAGCTTCGTCTTGTGCTTGACAAGGTACGGGCTCCATGCTCGGGCCGCATACTCCAGGATTGGTCTTACATATGTGGTGTACAAGATTCTGAATGATTCCTTACACAGGTTCCTGAACGCCGTTCTGATGTTAGCCAGCCTCGCATATGCCGCAGACGTTATTCTCTTTATGTGGGCTTCAGGAGACAGGTTTGGTGTGATATCAACTCCTAGATCTTTCTCTCTGTCTGTTTCATTAAGTACTTCATCTCCTACTCTGTATCCTTTGCCTGGCCTCCTGTTTCCACTGCCTAGTTTCATTACTTTGCATTTACTCGGGTTGAACTTCAACAGCATCGAATGTGTGTGTGTGTGTGTGTGTGTGTGTGTGTGTGTGTGTGTGTGTGTGTGTGTGTGTGTGTGTGTGTGTGTGTGTATGTGTGTGTGTGTGTGTGTGTGTGTGTGTGTGTGTGTGTGTGTGTGTGTGTGTGTGTGTGTGTGTGTGTGTGTGTGTGTGTGTGTGTGTGTGTGTGTGTGTGTGTGTATGTGTGTGTGTGTGTGTTTTATCATTATATTTACTATATGCATCTGCTGAATCGAGTTATTAGCTCTTGGAACCCGCCTATCAAATAAATGTATTTATCCTCTTTTATATCTACTACATCTATTTCTCTCTAACTAACACACACACAAACACACACACACACACACACACACACACACACATACACCCACACACACACACACACATACACACACACACACACACACACACACACACACACACACACACACACACACACACACACAAACTGGAGGCCTAGCGTCTAAATGGAGAGAGTTCGATGGATATAATCCTAATGGTCCCCGATCGAATCCCGTGACGCAATAGCAAATCGAAAGATATTCTTTAACCTGATTCGACTGTTCACCTAGCACAAATGTATCCATCAATGTATCCATCTATCTATCTACTTATATCTGTCAATCCATCAATCTATCTTCCTATTAAACCAATCATTTATCATTATATACATCTATCTATCCATGTATCCGTCCATCAACTCATCTTTCTATCCATCCATCTAGTCATCTGTCTTCCGTCCATCAACTCATCTATGCATCCGTCTATCCGTCAATATATATATTTAGCAATCAATGTATCCATCCATCTATCTACCTATACAAATTTTCCAGTCAATCTATCCATTTATCATAACCATCTATCAACACCCTCCCCACTCCCTCTCCTATTTTACTACCAAACTCCCTCCTCTCGTTCTGGCACCTTCTCCTTCCCTTTTCCTCCCTCTCATAAACCTGCTCATCCTCCATCCTTCTGCCCTTCCCACTCCCGCCCCTATCCCATCCCGCCCTTCCCATCGTCTTCCCTCTCGCCGCTTGTATGGATATGGACCCTGTGGGTCCAGGAGGCCATCTGTGTCCCCTCAGATGGTCTCCCTTATCACAGTTTGTGTCTATGGATGTGTGTCAGTGTGTGAGTGTGAGTGTCACTGTGAGTGTCCGGGTGAGTGTGGGTGTCCCTGTGATTGTCCGGATGAATATGTGTCCGGTTATATCTGCGGTTTCAGGAGGCCATCTGTGTCCCCTCAGATGGTCTCCCTTATCACAGTCTATGGATGTGTGTGTGTGAGTGACCCTGTGAATGTTCGGATAAGGGTGTGTGTGTGTGTGTGTGAGTGTCCTGATTTATGTGAGGTTTGGTTCCAGGAACCATTTGTGTCCCTCCTTCCCCAAATCTCCTCCCTTATTCCCACCGTGGGTTCGAATCCCAGGTGATTAGACCTACCCTTGGTCTATGGATCCAAGGTATCCATCCGTGGGCCCAACGGATTTCACCCCTTCCCCACTTTCCTAGGGCCAGGCCAATTCCAGCTATCCAGGGAACCTGTCGAAACAGAGGCAGCTTCAGGAGGGGACACACAAATATTTGTGCCCTGCAGTTACACAACCGTTCCGACAGGCTCGATCGTAATCTATCCAGATGAGAACACGTTCTCCTCCGACTAGACCACGCTGGAGTCGCTGTATGTTTAAAATTTGGTTCCTTTATTTATAGTTAGTATTTTTGGTGTATTAATTGATTTGTTTTATATTTGTAATTACTTAGGTAGAGTGATTTAGGGAGTGGGGGGAATTGGGGGTGGGGGGAGGGGGGTGGTAGCGAATGTAGTAGATTATACGAGATCGTGGTTAGTTAGTGTTTATCTAGTTGTGTTCACCTAGTTGTTCTTGCGAGGGTTGAGCTCTGCTCTTTCGGCCCGCCTCTCAACTGTCAATCAATCAGTTTTTACTAGCTAATAAAAAAAAAATTCCACATACACACACCCAGGAAGCAGCCCGTAACAGGTGTCTAATGCCCAAGTACCTATGTACTGCTAGGTAAGAGGAGCATCAGAATGAATGAAACTCTGCTGATTTTCGTTTGCGCCATCACCGGGGGATCGAACTTTGACCCTAGGATTACGAGTCGAGAGCGCTGTCCACTCAGCTATAAAGCCCCCTAGTATGTGTATTGGTGCATAAGATAATTTGGGAGAGGTTAATGGAAAGGAATGATGTTTGGTGGCCTTTAAGGCGCTGGAAGAAGGTTGCCAGTTATGAATTTAAATTATAAATTTATTAAGATAGGATATATATGCAAAAGACGTTGTGAGAGATAGTAAGAAAAGTGTTTCTGACTGAGGTTAGGTACTGTGTAATTGACTTGTATGTTAGGAAAAAGAATATTTATCAGAAACATAGATGTTCTTTAGAAATGTTTGTGTGCAAATAGTTGCAAATTATTGGGTAAAAAGCCAATGGTTACCGTACCTTGAACAAACACACGTGAGCACAATTAGTCGACGGGGGTCAGAGAGTGAGAGTGAACAGCGAAACAGTAACAAAAAATGTGACAATAATGGGAAACTATGTCATTCAAACGTATACATGTTAACCATATAAATTACAGTAACACTAAACGCGCGCATACGTACATATGTCAATCAATTTACATAAATAAACATTCACAAATATGTACCTTTAAAATGGACACATACAGATAATTACCGTACACATGTCAGTTTAATTACAGGTACACATAAACACATATAGCTTCACGTGTCTGTCGGTCAGGACAATAGTACACATGGATACGAACACAAAACAGTCCATTATCAACTAGTGTGTGTGTGTGTGTGTGTGTGTGTGTGTGTGTGTGTGTGTGTGTGTGTGTGTGTGTGTGTGTGTGTTTATTCTCACCTGGTTCTGTTTGCAGGGGTTGAGCTCTGACTCTTTGGTCCCGCCTCTGTGTACTCACCTAATTGTACTCACCTAATTGTGCTTGCGGGGGTTGAGCTCTGGCTCTTTGGTCCCGCCTCTCAACTGTCAATCAACTGGTGTACAGATTCCTGAGCCTATTGGGCTCTATCATATCTACATTTGAAACTGTGTATGGAGTCAGCCTCCACCACATCACTTCCTAATGCATTCCATTTGCTAACTACTCTGACACTGAAAAAGTTCTTTCTAACGTCTCTGTGGCTCATTTGGGTACTCAGCTTCCACCTGTGTCCCCTTGTTCGCGTCCCACCAGTGTTGAAAAGTTCATCCTTGTTTACCCGGTCGATTCCCCTGAGGATTTTGTAGGTTGTGATCATGTCCCCCCTTACTCTTCTGTCTTCCAGTGTCGTGAGGTGCATTTCCCGCAGCCTTTCCTCATAACTCATGCCTCTTAGTTCTGGGACTAGTCTAGTAGCATACCTTTGGACTTTTTCCAGCTTCGTCTTGTGCTTGACAAGGTACGGGCTCCATGCTCGGGCCGCATACTCCAGGATTGGTCTTACATATGTGGTGTACAAGATTCTGAATGATTCCTTACACAGGTTCCTGAACGCCGTTCTGATGTTAGCCAGCCTCGCATATGCCGCAGACGTTATTCTCTTTATGTGGGCTTCAGGAGACAGGTTTGGTGTGATATCAACTCCTAGATCTTTCTCTCTGTCTGTTTCATTAAGTACTTCATCTCCTACTCTGTATCCTTTGCCTGGCCTCCTGTTTCCACTGCCTAGTTTCATTACTTTGCATTTACTCGGGTTGAACTTCAACAGCATCGAATGTGTGTGTGTGTGTGTGTGTGTGTGTGTGTGTGTGTGTGTGTGTGTGTGTGTGTGTGTGTGTGTGTGTGTGTGTGTGTGTGTGTGTGTGTGTGTGTGTGTGTGTGTGTGTGTGTGTGTGTGTGTGTGTGTGTGTGTGTGTGTGTGTGTGTGTGTGTGTGTGTGTGTGTGTGTGTGTGTGTGTGTGTGTGTGTGTATGTGTGTGTGTGTGTGTTTTATCATTATATTTACTATATGCATCTGCTGAATCGAGTTATTAGCTCTTGGAACCCGCCTATCAAATAAATGTATTTATCCTCTTTTATATCTACTACATCTATTTCTCTCTAACTAACACACACACAAACACACACACACACACACACACACACACACACACATACACACACACACACACACACACACACACACACACACACACACACACACACACACACACACACACACACACACACACACACACAAACTGGAGGCCTAGCGTCTAAATGGAGAGAGTTCGATGGATATAATCCTAATGGTCCCCGATCGAATCCCGTGACGCAATAGCAAATCGAAAGATATTCTTTAACCTGATTCGACTGTTCACCTAGCACAAATGTATCCATCAATGTATCCATCTATCTATCTACTTATATCTGTCAATCCATCAATCTATCTTCCTATTAAACCAATCATTTATCATTATATACATCTATCTATCCATGTATCCGTCCATCAACTCATCTTTCTATCCATCCATCTAGTCATCTGTCTTCCGTCCATCAACTCATCTATGCATCCGTCTATCCGTCAATATATATATTTAGCAATCAATGTATCCATCCATCTATCTACCTATACAAATTTTCCAGTCAATCTATCCATTTATCATAACCATCTATCAACACCCTCCCCACTCCCTCTCCTATTTTACTACCAAACTCCCTCCTCTCGTTCTGGCACCTTCTCCTTCCCTTTTCCTCCCTCTCATAAACCTGCTCATCCTCCATCCTTCTGCCCTTCCCACTCCCGCCCCTATCCCATCCCGCCCTTCCCATCGTCTTCCCTCTCGCCGCTTGTATGGATATGGACCCTGTGGGTCCAGGAGGCCATCTGTGTCCCCTCAGATGGTCTCCCTTATCACAGTTTGTGTCTATGGATGTGTGTCAGTGTGTGAGTGTGAGTGTCACTGTGAGTGTCCGGGTGAGTGTGGGTGTCCCTGTGATTGTCCGGATGAATATGTGTCCGGTTATATCTGCGGTTTCAGGAGGCCATCTGTGTCCCCTCAGATGGTCTCCCTTATCACAGTCTATGGATGTGTGTGTGTGAGTGACCCTGTGAATGTTCGGATAAGGGTGTGTGTGTGTGTGTGTGAGTGTCCTGATTTATGTGAGGTTTGGTTCCAGGAACCATTTGTGTCCCTCCTTCCCCAAATCTCCTCCCTTATTCCCACCGTGGGTTCGAATCCCAGGTGATTAGACCTACCCTTGGTCTATGGATCCAAGGTATCCATCCGTGGGCCCAACGGATTTCACCCCTTCCCCACTTTCCTAGGGCCAGGCCAATTCCAGCTATCCAGGGAACCTGTCGAAACAGAGGCAGCTTCAGGAGGGGACACACAAATATTTGTGCCCTGCAGTTACACAACCGTTCCGACAGGCTCGATCGTAATCTATCCAGATGAGAACACGTTCTCCTCCGACTAGACCACGCTGGAGTCGCTGTATGTTTAAAATTTGGTTCCTTTATTTATAGTTAGTATTTTTGGTGTATTAATTGATTTGTTTTATATTTGTAATTACTTAGGTAGAGTGATTTAGGGAGTGGGGGGAATTGGGGGTGGGGGGAGGGGGGTGGTAGCGAATGTAGTAGATTATACGAGATCGTGGTTAGTTAGTGTTTATCTAGTTGTGTTCACCTAGTTGTTCTTGCGAGGGTTGAGCTCTGCTCTTTCGGCCCGCCTCTCAACTGTCAATCAATCAGTTTTTACTAGCTAATAAAAAAAAAATTCCACATACACACACCCAGGAAGCAGCCCGTAACAGGTGTCTAATGCCCAAGTACCTATGTACTGCTAGGTAAGAGGAGCATCAGAATGAATGAAACTCTGCTGATTTTCGTTTGCGCCATCACCGGGGGATCGAACTTTGACCCTAGGATTACGAGTCGAGAGCGCTGTCCACTCAGCTATAAAGCCCCCTAGTATGTGTATTGGTGCATAAGATAATTTGGGAGAGGTTAATGGAAAGGAATGATGTTTGGTGGCCTTTAAGGCGCTGGAAGAAGGTTGCCAGTTATGAATTTAAATTATAAATTTATTAAGATAGGATATATATGCAAAAGACGTTGTGAGAGATAGTAAGAAAAGTGTTTCTGACTGAGGTTAGGTACTGTGTAATTGACTTGTATGTTAGGAAAAAGAATATTTATCAGAAACATAGATGTTCTTTAGAAATGTTTGTGTGCAAATAGTTGCAAATTATTGGGTAAAAAGCCAATGGTTACCGTACCTTGAACAAACACACGTGAGCACAATTAGTCGACGGGGGTCAGAGAGTGAGAGTGAACAGCGAAACAGTAACAAAAAATGTGACAATAATGGGAAACTATGTCATTCAAACGTATACATGTTAACCATATAAATTACAGTAACACTAAACGCGCGCATACGTACATATGTCAATCAATTTACATAAATAAACATTCACAAATATGTACCTTTAAAATGGACACATACAGA